>NC_137683.1:9585917-9590917 GCF_963989245.1 Nansenia antarctica | reverse complement strand
GTCTCTTTGGATGACCCGAAACCTACGTTAGCACTCTCCCAAACTGACGGTCATTACTCACCATTACAGCTCTCTGCTTCATTCTCAGGATGGGGAGCTTGTGTGGTTTGTCCTGAATGTCAGCAGGCGCTGACATCATCCATGGCTGTGGGTATTAAACATCGTCCTTGGCTGTGGGTATTAAACATCATCCTTGGCTGTGGGTATTAAACATCATCCATGGCTGTGGGTATTAAACATCATCCATGGCTGTGGGTATTAAACATCATCCATGGCTGTGGGTATTGAACATCATCCATGGCTGTAGGTATTGCCCTATGGCCATGAATAGGATCATGTCATGATCATTGATTTGGATATCATTAGATTACTTGCTTTTTAATCATTACCCCTCCTACCTTGCCGACCTCGTCCCCCTCCACACCCCCTCCCGTTGCCTCAGGTTTGACGACCAAACCACCCTCAAGACCACCAGGACCAAGCTCCGGACCTGGGGTGATAGGTTATTTTCAGCCGCAGCCCCGTCCCTCTGGAACGCCCTCCCCAACCACATCAGACAGGCCAACACCCTCCCAACATTTAAACAGGCCCTCAAAACCCACCTCTTCAAGCTCGCCTTCACCAGTTAACCCTCTCCCCCTCCCCTTCCCATGTGTCCCCAGCACTACCTTAATTAGACCCCTATACTTTCTTCTATTTACCTTTTGTTTCTTTTATTATCACTACTCAATCTTTTCAGTTTGTAAAGCGTCTTTGAGTGTCTAGAAAAGCGCTATATAAGTCTAATGTATTATTAATATTAATATTATTATTATTATTATTATTATTATTTCTGCAAAGACCATTACATCACCAGAATTGTAGATTCCTGTAAGATGCTGGATTTTTTTCCCAATACGATTTCCTTTTTCTAAAAGAAGGTGAGAGAGAGAGAGTGAGAGAGAGAGAAACAGAGAGAAACACAGAGAGAGAGAGAAACAGAGAGAGAGAAACAGAGAGAGAGAGAAACAGAGAAGCAGAGAGAGAGAGAGAGAAACAGAGAGAGAGAAACAGAGAAACAGAGAGAGAAACAGAGAGAGAGAGAGAAACAGAGAGACAGAGAAACAGAGAGAGAGAAACAGAGAAACAGAGAGAGAGAGAGAGAGAAACAGAGAGAGAGAGAGAGAAACAGAGAAACAGAGAGAGAGAGAGAGAGAGAGAGAGAAACAGAGAGAGAGAGAGAAACAGAGAAACAGAGAGAGGGAGAGAGAGAGAGAAACAGAGAAGCAGAGAAACATGGAGAGAGAGAGAGAGAGAAACAGAGAAACAGAGGGAGAGAGAGAGAGAAACAGAGAATCAGAGAAACAGAGAGAGAGAGAGAGAGAGAGAAACAGAGAGAGAGAGAGAGGAGCTGCTGCCTTTGTGTCTGTTCGCTGCGCCTTGAGTGCTTCTCCTCTGGGCCTGTCATGGCGTCCCTCCTCCAGAACAGTGAGTCCCATGTGCCACGCTATTGATTTGAAAATTACTGGCCTGCGTATTCACACCATCTGTTCTGCTAACTGCAAATGTCAGAGAACATTTCCATGATGGGGAGGAACAAGAATCCTCCTATTCTCTCCTCAGATTTTGCTTGCATACCTTTCCGCTATGTAGATTTGAGCTTAAACTGTGGTAAGAGCCAAGGGCCATGATACATTGGGAGCCATCAAGGTATGAGATCACATGGTAAAGAACATTCAGGGAAGAACATTGTTTTTGCCCAAACAAAGCACTTTCGAACTCTAGTGTTGACGCTAACTAGTGTTGACGCTGAGCACTGGCCTTTACATAACCTGTTTTATGTTTCCATTGTTTACAAGGATATGCACATATTTGCTGTTGTTAGGAAAACATAGCGTACTTATGTTTTCACGTGTTCTGTGTGGCCAAAGAGGGCGGCAAAAGCACACAACTGCATGCTTCGCCTTAAATATTTGATGGTGGTGCATGGTGGATAGGTGTGTGTGGGGAATTCATTAATTACTGCATTAAGAAATAACAATACACACATTTGTAATGTGAACCTGTACCATTTTCTGACATTTGGTGTCGAATTTACATGAGCTGTAACACATCCTGTTAAAAATGTAAAGTATGCGCTCTGAGATATTTATTTCTCAGGGATGTCTGTTCCACAATGAATTGAATATCGCTCATTAAGTTCTTATGTGGTGTGTTGAGAGGATAATAACCTTGAAATTAGAAGATTTCAATTCATATTCCTCTCAGCTTTGCTGGCTACGCAGTCATACGCACTCTTCTCAGGGGAGTGCACACAAACCAGTTCAACCTGGTCCAATCTTCTGGGTGGATCTTGAGGTAAAGGCACACATAAACGTGCAATACTAACACACGCACACGCGCGCACACACACACGCACACGCACACACACACACACACACACACCCCCACACACACACACACACCACAATGTTGCAATCTCTTCCTCTCCCCTCTGCTCCCCCTCCATCCCTCCATCCCTCCATCCCTCCATCCCTCCATCCCTCTGCCTCTCCGTTGCTTGTTATGCGGTGGCGTGAGGCAGAGTGTGACAGCACGATAATCTGCACGGATGTGTGCCGCTGACCCCGTGATGTTCCTGCACGCTGCGTATGCTCGAGGAGCCTAGCCTTGCCTTAGTCTCAGCTGGGTGTGTGTGTGTGTGTGCGCGTGCGAGCGCGCGTGCGTGCGCGCGGGCAATCGAACTCATCTCTTTCTCTTATCACAGACACACCGCTGTGCATATGCTCCTCAAATCAGCCTCGCAGGACAAGAAGGGGGCTGATGTGTTTCTCCGGTGTGTCTATATACGAGGGCTGGTATTAGAAAATCCTTAGCAGAGGAGAGACATTAGAAGAGATTTCTCCCTCTTCTCTCTTCTCTCCCTTTGTGGGGATTTGACGAGAGAGCGAGCCGAAGGAGGCATATCACATTTGACAGCCCCGGAACAGGTTGAACATACCGACAACGCTCTGCATCAGAAAAGCCTGTGGTGTGAGCATGCCCATGTCATGGTGACCATTTGAGATAATAAGATGTCTTATTCTTCTCCCTCTCTCTCTCTCTCTCTCTCTCTCTCTCCCTCTTTACTCCGTGCGTTTCCAATCAGAGAGAGATAGTAGGACCTACAGTGAGAGGGGTGGGGGGTGGGTGGGGGTGGGTGGGTGTGTGTGGGTGTGTGGGGGGGGGGTTAGTCAGACCTTCCTTCCAATCAGGATGCCGGCTGTCTTCCACGGAGGGAGAGGCTGGGGGGGTATGTGGACATAACCGATGGCATTGGACACACACCATCTGAGTGGAAGAGAGCAGACCGGGCCCATCACTGGAACACTTAGAGCAACTGTACAGGAATAGAAATCTGGTTATGCCTATTATCGTCATGGAAACCGGGCAGACGGCGGCGGCACAATAAGCAGCACACTCCCTTCCCCGGTGAAAGAGAAAAGAAGGCTGCTGCTCGCAGAATGGGCATAAAGTAAAGAGTAACGGCATTATTGTGTTGGACGTGTTCCAAGCATCCCCCTCCCACCTCCTGCACTCCCTTGAACGCACACACACACACACACACGCACACACACACACACACACACGCACACACACACACTCACACACACACACACACACAAACACGTACACATACTGTATACAGGCACACGCCCATGCACGGACACACACACGCACACGCACACACAAACGCACACACACGTACACACACACACACACACAAACACGTACACATACTGTATACAGGCACACGCCCATGCACGGACACACACAAGTACACACACACACAGACACACACTGCCTTGCCTGCACTCTCCCCCCCATGCACTCCTTTTTCAATGTACACATAGCCAGAGCTCCCTCTACTGGTCGATTCTATTACTTCACTCCTCGGCAGAGCCACCACAGGTAGAATAAACTCTCTATCATCAGGTGGGAAACCAAGTGGCCCCCCTACCTACCTGTGTCCCATCCCAGAGTCCGCTCACCTCCAACGACAAACACGCAGAGCACCCGGGAGCTAGCCTCAGACACATGCTACAGTTAGCCTCCCGCCGTCTTCAGGGCTCTGCGTCAGCATCTGGCCACTAATCACCCACAGATGAGGGAAATGTTAATTAAAGTTAATGTAATCACATTCAATCCATATGGTCTTACAATGATTAGGCTAGCATACCTTTTAATCCCCTAGAACTTGTTAGATCGGTGTAGCCAATATGAAAATGATGAGCTGAGACTGAGTACGCTGGGACAAAGACTAGGCTGTAACCAGCACAATGTGGTTTTAGCAGCAGAAAGATGCTGTTGTTGAAGAAACAAATACAGTATATTGATATTTGTAAATTAAGTTTTTTACTAATGAAAAGGTGAGCTACTGTATTTTACCCACCGATATATCTATATCTATGTATAGATATGACTCTGGAAGTGTACGCATTCTGTACGTTTATTTTAAAGCCCCGTTGACGTACTGTAGCACCCACTGCATCTGTAAATATTACATGATCATCAATAACGCTTCTTAGGACGCCCATCAGAGCTATGACATACACCATGTTTGCGCAGAAGGCCTCTTGTGTTTTAGTGTCTCATAATATTACAGACATATTTCATTCCTCTCTGCCAGGGATCCCTGGACGTTAGGGGAGCCATAAACAAAGCGTTTTCCCGAGGAATTCTGGAAAGCGTCCGATTGAATCATATCTCTCTTTCACGCGTCACGTCAGCCGAGGTTTTCTCTCCATGGCGGAGCCGGAGCAGAGCAGAGCAGCCACATCGTGTTGATTACAAATGGCCTCCGGGTTACAAACCACTGACTCCTTTCATTCAGGAGCAGATTTATTTTCCGTGGCAGAGCGGGTAGAAGCATTCACACTCCGAAAGCATTTCCTCATGCATAACCAAACTGAATGAAAGCATGTTTGCTAAAAAGCCACGCAACATAATTATCCCTTGTCGCCAGAAAAAAGAGAAAAGAA
>NC_137683.1:9575917-9580917 GCF_963989245.1 Nansenia antarctica | reverse complement strand
TGAACATCACATCAAGGCCGTCCATGACTGCAGACAGAAAGAGAAGAAGAAAAAACGTTAAATTCAACAGGATCCTGGATGTCGATGCAGGCTGTCATGTGGCCTGTAGTTAGCTGAAGGACGAACCATGAAGAGGATTTGAAAGACCGCGGCAGTAGCTTTCTGTACAACCATAACCTTGTTTCTACCTGAGGATAGTTGTTGCCATGTTTGCTTTAACCTCCCGTTGGAAATAAGAGGAGAAGGTCACCATCTGCTAGTGACAATGTGGACATCACATCAAGGCCGTCCACGACTGCAGAAAGAGACGGAAAAAAACATTCAAATCAACAGGATCCTGGATGTCAATGTGGCTATAGTTAGCTGAGGGACAAGCAGCTGGCTCTCAATTCAGTTTGTGTTTTGGACTGTATTTCTCTATTTTCATAATGGGAAATAGGTGCCAAAACATAACATTGCAGTTTGCTCATGCATATTTATACCAACAGTCCTCACTAAAAGCAATGGGAGTATACATAGCATATACTGTACTGTATGGGTAAGAAAGGGATTAGTAAAAAGTGTAAATCTTACATTTGTCAACTGTAAATAGAAGGTACTCACACTGTCTTACTCTTCTCTCTCTATCTCTCTCTCTCTCTCTCTCTCTCCCCCTCTCTCCCCCTCTTTCGCACACACACACACACACACACACACACACACACACACACACACACACACACACCACACACACACACACACACACACACACACCCACACGCACACCACACACACACACGCACACACACCACACACACACACCCACACACCCACACCACACACACACCCACACACACACCCACACCCACACACCCAGTTCAGGGGACACACTCGGATGGACATATGTTTCTCCACGGACATCGCCGTGACCCAATCAATACATTGAATGACTACCCTATCTGCCATAGATCAGTAATGTACACACCCTAATGTGGCGATCCATCATTATGAAGACATCATTTGTTAAAGGCAATTGCTGAATCCCGTTTCCCCCCCTCATGTTCTAATGCCTCTGCAGGGCTATGGGCCATGCACCATTGGCTAAGGACGAGAGTATCCGCTAAGCCAACAGATATGTTAAAGAAACCCAATTTGTTTTAATAACACCCTGGCCCCATCTGAGTCCAATCAATGGTATTAGAGCTGGTTCGGGGTTATGGATGGTAAAGTCACAGGATACTGGAGCGGGGCGAGCGCTGAGCGGGAGCCCGGGACATTAGTAATCGCAGCTCAATGGGATCACATGACACTCGGGCGGTGGGTGTTTGCGAAATTGACCTTTTGAAGTGCGACAATTAAAAACGCATCACCGGGCTGACACAGAGACGTGGGCCGAAACACGTTGACTCGTCCACACCTACGCACACCAGGCAGTCTCTGGTAGGGGAGGACACTGTGGGCTGGTGAGAGAAACACAACCACCCTGGGTGAACAAAGAGGAAACTACTCGACTCAGTCAGTCCTAAAGAATGTTCCAGTGGGTCTCCTCCTTCCACATCCAGCAGAGAATACTGCTCACACATGTTAGATACTGTATTTCCTTGTGGCTTCATGAATATGTTAGAACTAGCAATTATTTGTAAATTACAAGGCAACGAATAATTGAAGTAAATGGAAGGATAAGGAAATTGGGATTAGGTGATGCCACCCCCCATGCCTTGTAGAGCCATCACTGCCTGAACACACACACACACACACACACACACACACACACACACACACGCACACACACACACACACACACACACACACACGCACACACACACACACACACACACACACACACACACACACACACACACACACACACACACACTTCATCAAAGTGGGATGTGACTTGGCATCTTCAAAAGCCAACATGCCAACAGTGCTCTTGAATTAGAGGGAGGGAGAGGGAAATAGGGGAGAAACCACTCTCGTGGAGAGCACACAAACCACCAGCTCATTACTCAATTATTTCTCCTTGTTTCAGAAAAGCTCTAATTAGGATGCTGGGTAACACTTCAGTCGCACCAAATATCAGCTGCTCCTGCACAGCCACAGCGCCCAAGCACAGAGTGACGGTTAAATGTTTCTAATGTGTTGTCCCTGATTTCATACTGAATGTGTATTGTGAAAGCTAGCAGTTTGACATGTGTATATAGAACATGTTATCTATACTAAAACCAATAGTAGAATATGTGATAGGGTCTGGTGGAAAAGTCCCCAGGTAGGGCAAGGTCATTTTTGCAGATTATGAAAGTGCAGTTGTATGCTTTTAAATGATGAAATCTTAGAAGCGGAATCGTTTGCTACCATTGCGTCGGTAGCTAGGTAGGAGCAGTGAAATAACGTTGCTATGTTGCATGTTTAGCACATCACAACATGCTGAGAGAAAATCAACGTGCTAAAAACACACACTAACTACTCATCATTAGATGATCACAAAGTCCTTGCTTTTGAATTATAAGTATTTAGTGATCCTACAACTGTTGTTTGTTATATCTTCAACACTTAAAAAAAAAAAACGTTTTGGTCATTTGCGCGACTTGAGATTTGCTGACATCAGGACCTTTTCACCAGACCGTGTCATATGGGGCAGCTGTGTCTCAGGAGGTAAAGCCGGCGTCTAATGATCGCAAGGTCGGCAGATCGGTGGTCGAACCCCCGCTGGCCACATGTCGAGGTGTCCTTGGGCAAGACACTGAACCCCAAATTGCTCCCAATGAGCGGGCCGGCGCCTTGCATGGTAGCTTACCGCCATTGGTGTGTGAATGTGAGTATGAATGGGTGAATGAGAGGCCGTTGTAAAGCGCTTTGGAATAAGGCGCTATATAAATCAGTCTATTTTACCATTTACATATTGAAGATTTTCAAAGAAACCAGTACAATTGTTTGAAGGTGATAATGAATTAAAAACAGTTAAAAATATGTTATCGATGTCGCCCACTACAGTACCCTTCTGTGTATTGTGTGTTGACATACTGTAGTGTATGTGTGTTACCATGTTCATAAGTCCTTGGGGAAACGGTAGCAACACAGTAAACGTTTCTTGTGAACATTGCAACAACACACATGTCATTAAGTGCACATTACCCATAATCACCCTCTTCAGAAACCTTATGGCTCTGACCTCAGTGGCATATGGCATTTAAAGACCACATTGTCCAACGACCCCTTAGAGACAATCGTTTGCTGATTGTGTGTGTGTATGTGTGTGTGTGTGTATATATGTGTGTGTATTTGCACATACAGTATGTTAGGCTCTAATAGCCCGGCTAGTATGTGGTGATTGCGATGGAACAGGGAAACCATACATCTAACCCCCTGTGCCCCTCCATACACACCACACACACACACACACACACACACACACACACACACATTCATGGGGAATTTGTCACAGATGGACAGATTTTCTTTCTATGATTTCCCATCCAGTCTGCTGACTATCACGTCTCCGTATGTAGAGTTATTATGTTTACTGGAGAGAAGAATAAGTGTTGTCAATGTTGCTGCTTTTAGAGAGGTGGGGGAGGCTGGGAGGTGGGGGAGGCTGGGAGGTGGGGGAGGCTGGGAGGTGGGGGAGGTGGGGGAGGCTGGGAGGTGGGGGAGGCTGGGAGGAGGGGGAGGTGGGGGAGGTGGGGGAGGCTGGGAGGTGGGGGAGGCTGGGAGGTGGGGGAGGTGGGGGAGGCTGGGAGGTGGGGGAGGCTGGGAGGTGGGGGAGGCTGGGAGGTGGGGGAGGCTGGGAGGAGGGGGAGGTGGGGGAGGCTGGGAGGTGGGGGAGGCTGGGTGGTGGGGGAGGTGGGGGAGGTGGTGGAGGCTGGGTGGTGGGGGAGGTGGGGGAGGTGGGGGAGGCTGGGTGGTGGGGGAGGTGGGGGAGGTGGGGGAGGCTGGGTGGTGGGGGAGGTGGGGGAGGCTGGGTGGTGGGGGAGGTGGGGGAGGTGGGGGAGGCTGGGTGGTGGGGGAGGTGGGGGAGGTGGGGGAGGTGGGGGAGGCTGGGTGGTGGGGGAGGTGGGGGAGGTGGGGGAGGCTGGGTGGTGGGGGAGGTGGGGGAGGCTGGGTGGTGGGGGAGGTGGGGGAGGCTGGGTGGTGGGGGAGGTGGGGGAGGCTGGGTGGTGGGGGAGGTGGGGGAGGTGGGGGAGGCTGGGTGGTGGGGGAGGTGGGGGAGGCTGGGAGGTGGGGGAGGTGGGGGAGGCTGGGTGGTGGGGGAGGTGGGGGAGGCTGGGAGGTGGGGGAGGTGGGGGAGGTGGGGGAGGCTGGGAGGTGAGGGAGGTGGGGGAGGCTGGGTGGTGGGGGAGGTGGGGGAGGCTGGGTGGTGGGGGAGGTGGGGGAGGCTGGGTGGTGGGGGAGGTGGGGGAGGCTGGGTGGTTGGGGAGGTGGGGGAGGCTGGGTGGTGGGGGAGGTGGGGGAGGTGGGGGAGGCTGGGAGGTGGGGGAGGTGGGGGAGGCTGGGTGGTGGGGGAGGTGGGGGAGGCTGGGTGGTGGGGGAGGTGGGGGAGGCTGGGAGGTGGGGGAGGTGGGGGAGGCTGGGTGGTGGGGGAGGTGGGGGAGGCTGGGTGGTGGGGGAGGTGGGGCAGGTGGGGGAGGTGGGGGAGGCTGGCAGGTGGGGGAGGCTGGGAGGAGGGGGAGGCTGGGAGGTGGGGGAGGCTGGGAGGTGGGGGAGGTGGGGGAGGCTGGGTGGTGGGGGAGGTGGGGGAGGTGGGGGAGGCTGGGTGGTGGGGGAGGTGGGGGAGGGTGCTGAAGGACATTGTATTTCACAAGGAGTGTAAGCAGCAGCACGTTCACGCTAAGCCCTATTGTGATCCTTCAAAAGAAATGTCCTAAACAAAGACTTCAACTCTTGATGGCTTCATGCTCTGCTATTTGCACTCTGAAGAACTAAAGTAGAAATAAAATACAATATATTTTTATTTTCATATGATGTTGGAACGCCCTCCCCAACCACACCAGACAGGCCAACACCCTCCCAACATTTAAACA
>NC_137683.1:9528417-9570917 GCF_963989245.1 Nansenia antarctica | reverse complement strand
TTAGTCCCTCTGCAAAATGGAGAATTTTACAGAGGGAGAGAATTCTCAGGAAATGAGATTCTCACCTAACATGTAGGTACAGTAACCATTCAAATAGTATGTTAAATGTGAAGACAATCTCAGAAACAGGTTATTGTACGGTAAGTGTGTGTGCGGGGAGGATTTCAATAAAGAGCAGGATAAGAAGGGGTTATCTTGGTATTGTAAAGGTGTGCAACAATTGTGTGAAGGCTAACTAATTAAATAATACCAATTAAAGAGAAAAAATACTTTTATTTCCATTTGGTTATTGTCAATTCGATCTGCTTTGCTTTAACACTGTGCAGTAGTCCCAGGCATGACATTACCTTTGTGTTTCATGATGGAAAACTTGAATGAACATGTCATGTCAGCTTCATTTCTAAGGTTCTGAGACATCTACTGTACTACCCCCAGCACTGCGTCTCCTGAGACACCCGCTTTTCCCCTTTACTGTCCCCCCCAAGACTTCTACTGCCCCCCCTGTACTGTTTCTCTGTTTCTCCAGCGTCTATACCAAAAAATAAATCAATATATATACTGTATATCTGTATTTTGTCTTTTTTTTTCTATCACGGAGACTGCCGATGGCCACTGCCAATCTAGCCTGAGCTAGATTACGTTTCCTGCTACGACTGGTGGATTGATGATTCACTTGCTTAGTCAAATGTATTGATTGTAAGTCGCTTTGGAATAAGGCGTCTGCTAAATGCCCAAAATGTCAATGTAAATGTAAAGGTTGTGAAGTGTGCATTCAGGTATGAATAACTAGTTACAGTGCTATAACCAGGAGAATGTGTCCACTGTTGAGCTTCATTCAGCTCAAATACACAGTGGTCAGAGCAGGCATCGAGGAACATTTATGATCAACTATTATTACTATTTCTGAAAGACATCAAATCAAAACTCCATGATCAGACAGTTTACTTTCCTTACAGTTGCATGTTGCTGTTGTATAGTAGGGAGGGGTTTAATCCCTTGACACCTCCGCTGCATGCTGCTGCACACTGCTGCACACCGCTGTGCTTCAAAGGCACCGCCCCACCCTATACGTGGTGTGAAGTTCTTCCAAAAGCCACCACAACGTGGTGAGAACAGTTATGGAGGATGTTTGTAAAGAGAATGGTTTGCCTCAGGGCCACACACACAAGTTTTGTCGGGGGGTTGGAGTTTTCGATTGACAGGTGTTTAGTGTTTAGTCAAGGGGGGGGGGTGAACATAGCCACACACACACACACACACACACACACACACACACACACACACACACACACACACACACTCAATAAAGACACCCACTTAATAGAAATACATAAAATAACATATATATATGAACATTTGAGAAGTAAAATAACAATAAAAGTCAACTTTTTCAACTATACAAGCAACACAATTGCAGATAACAAGGTCTATAACTAAACAAAAGTGAAGAGTTTCTGACAGGCACTCTAATGAGCTAACGCTGTAGCTCGGGGGCGGGATGCTAGTGGAGTTTGGGATTGACGGACGCTTCGTCGGACAGGAGCAGCGCAGATTTTCATTGACTGGAGAGATTTCCACCTTGGGAAGTTGACGGTTAAAGTGTGGCCTCCTCTAGTTGGTTGTGGCCCTAAGCCTCCGCTTAGCCTGCTTATGCCTTCGGCTAGCTCTGGTTTGCCTTATCAGCATGCCTTATCAGCGTGTCTTATCAGCTTTAGTCTAGATGGAAACAGGGGTCCACCTGCACCCCCCGTATTTTTATGTGCCACCTGTTTTTTCTTGATTCTTGAAGTGTCTATTTTAAGATTCTGCCAGGTACCAGGCTGAAATAATGTCCCAAAGGCTTAACTTTTTAACCATTGATTGCACCTATCCCAAACCTGAAAAAGAAATACAAGAAATAGAAAATAGCATACATTTTTAAGTAAACAACATGCAGAGACAAATGAACATTTCTTTCCATACAGCTCCGACCCAAGGGATTCAATAAAATGGATATTGTTAACATTCAAAAACATGTTGATTCTATTTCTGGACAAAAACTGCCCCAAAAAAACAGAAAATCGGAATACCACCTAACATATTAATGTATTTTTTCATTTCATTTATTAATTACTTGCCTTATCAAATAGAGCAAAATCAAGTTCATTGTAGCAGCTGATGAATTGCAGAGACAGATGGAGATGGACAGATGAAGAGTGGACATGGTTTAAATATCAGCTTATTTTAAGGAGGACCAAGCAACAGGACCAACTCCTCTCTCCTCTCACACAGTCCTCACACCTTCTCTGTCCTCTCATACAGTCCTCACAACTCCTCTCTCCTCTCATACAGTCCTCACAACTCCTCTCTACTCTCATACAGTCCTCACAACTCCTCTCTGTCCTCTCATACAGTCCTCACAACTCCTCTCTGCTCTCATACAGTCCTCACAACTCCTCTCTGCTCTCATACAGTCCTCACAACTCCTCTCTCCTCTCATACAGTCCTCACAACTCCTCTCTCCTCTCATACAGTCCTCACAACTCCTCTCTGCTCTCATACAGTCCTCACAACTCCTCTGTCCTCTCATACAGTCCTCACAACTCCTCTCTGCTCTCATACAGTCCTCACAACTCCTCTCTCCTCTCATACAGTCCTCACAACTCCTCTGTCCTCTCATACAGTCCTCACAACTCCTCTCTCCTCTCATACAGTCCTCACAACTCCTCTGTCCTCTCATACAGTCCTCACAACTCCTCTGTCCTCTCATACAGTCCTCACAACTCCTCTCTGCTCTCATACAGTCCTCACAACTCCTCTCTCCTCTCATACAGTCCTCACAACTACTCTGTCCTCTCATACAGTCCTCACAACTCCTCTCTGCTCTCATACAGTCCTCACAACTCCTCTCTCCTCTCATACAGTCCTCACAACTCCTCTCTGTCCTCTCATACAGTCCTCACACCTCCTCTCTCCTCTCACACAGTCCTCACAACTCCTCTGTCCTCTCATACAGTCCTCACAACTCCTCTCTGTCCTCTCATACAGTCCTCACAACTCCTCTGTCCTCTCATACAGTCCTCACAACTCCTCTGTCCTCTCATACAGTCCTCACAACTCCTCTCTCCTCTCATACAGTCCTCACAACTCCTCTGTCCTCTCATACAGTCCTCACAACTCCTCTGTCCTCTCATACAGTCCTCACAGCTCCTCTGTCCTCTCACACAGTCCTCACAACTCCTCTGTCCTCTCATACAGTCCTCACACCTCCTCTGTCCTCTCATACAGTCCTCACACCTCCTCTCTGCTCTCATACAGTCCTCACAACTCCTCTCTGCTCTCATACAGTCCTCACAACTCCTCTCTGCTCTCATACAGTCCTCACAACTCCTCTCTGCTCTCATACAGTCCTCACAACTCCTCTCTGCTCTCATACAGTCCTCACAACTCCTCTCTCCTCTCATACAGTCCTCACAACTCCTCTCTCCTCTCATACAGTCCTCACAACTCCTCTCTCCTCTCATACAGTCCTCACACCTCCTCTCTGCTCTCATACAGTCCTCACAACTCCTCTCTGCTCTCATACAGTCCTCACACCTCCTCTCTGCTCTCATACAGTCCTCACAACTCCTCTCTCCTCTCATACAGTCCTCACAACTCCTCTGTCCTCTCATACAGTCCTCACAACTCCTCTCTGCTCTCATACAGTCCTCACAACTCCTCTCTCCTCTCATACAGTCCTCACAACTCCTCTCTGCTCTCATACAGTCCTCACAACTCCTCTCTGTCCTCTCATACAGTCCTCACAACTCCTCTGTCCTCTCATACAGTCCTCACAACTCCTCTGTCCTCTCATACAGTCCTCACAACTCCTCTCTCCTCTCATACAGTCCTCACATCTCCTCTCTACTCTCATACAGTCCTCACAACTCCTCTCTGTCCTCTCATACAGTCCTCACAACTCCTCTCTGCTCTCATACAGTCCTCACAACTCCTCTCTGTCCTCTCATACAGTCCTCACAACTCCTCTGTCCTCTCATACAGTCCTCACAACTCCTCTCTCCTCTCATACAGTCCTCACATCTCCTCTCTGCTCTCATACAGTCCTCACAACTCCTCTCTCCTCTCATACAGTCCTCACAACTCCTCTGTCCTCTCATACAGTCCTCACACCTCCTCTGTCCTCTCATACAGTCCTCACAACTCCTCTCTGCTCTCATACAGTCCTCACAACTCCTCTCTCCTCTCATACAGTCCTCACAACTCCTCTCTCCTCTCATACAGTCCTCACAACTCCTCTCTGCTCTCATACAGTCCTCACAACTCCTCTCTCCTCTCATACAGTCCTCACAACTCCTCTCTCCTCTCATACAGTCCTCACAACTCCTCTCTCCTCTCATACAGTCCTCACAACTCCTCTCTCCTCTCATACAGTCCTCACAACTCCTCTCTCCTCTCATACAGTCCTCACAACTCCTCTCTCCTCTCATACAGTCCTCACAACTCCTCTCTCCTCTCATACAGTCCTCACAACTCCTCTGTCCTCTCATACAGTCCTCACAACTCCTCTCTGCTCTCATACAGTCCTCACAACTCCTCTCTGCTCTCATACAGTCCTCACACCTCCTCTGTCCTCTCATACAGTCCTCACAACTCCTCTCTCCTCTCATACAGTCCTCACACCTCCTCTGTCCTCTCATACAGTCCTCACAACTCCTCTCTGCTCTCATACAGTCCTCACACCTCCTCTGTCCTCTCACACAGTCCTCACAACTCCTCTCTCCTCTCATACAGTCCTCACACCTCCTCTCTGCTCTCATACAGTCCTCACAACTCCTCTCTGCTCGCATACAGTCCTCACAACTCCTCTCTCCTCTCATACAGTCCTCACAACTCCTCTCTCCTCTCATACAGTCCTCACAACTCCTCTCTCCTCTCAGACAGTCCTCACAACTCCTCTCTCCTCTCATACAGTCCTCACAACTCCTCTCTCCTCTCATACAGTCCTCACAACTCCTCTCTCCTCTCAGACAGTCCTCACAACTCCTCTCTCCTCTCATACAGTCCTCACAACTCCTCTCTCCTCTCATACAGTCCTCACAACTCCTCTCTCCTCTCATACAGTCCTCACAACTCCTCTCTCCTCTCATACAGTCCTCACAACTCCTCTCTCCTCTCATACAGTCCTCACAACTCCTCTCTGCTCTCATACAGTCCTCACAACTCCTCTCTGCTCTCATACAGTCCTCACAGCTCCTCTGTCCTCTCATACAGTCCTCACACCTCCTCTCTGCTCTCATACAGTCCTCACAACTCCTCTCTGCTCTCATACAGTCCTCACAACTCCTCTCTCCTCTCATACAGTCCTCACAACTCCTCTCTGCTCTCATACAGTCCTCACAACTCCTCTCTCCTCTCATACAGTCCTCACCCTTTCTCTCACCCATTCTCTCACAGTGCAAAGCTGCGGGGGAAATGTTTTAGTGCAATTATATTTTGTGAAGGGGCGCTGCCTAAAATGCTGCTAGGGGGTGAAGATGTGAACCCTAAACTGTAACTCCAACCCTAAACCCTAAACCCTAAACCCTAACCTACATTTTGAAATAATTACAGTTTTTCTCAATTGCTTAAACACATTTCACAAAACTTTCCCCCATTTTCCCAAAACTCTAAACACAACACTCTTTTCTAAAGCTACATAAACAAAACCACACCTTCTCTCTTCAGAACTCAAACTTTCACACCAAAACAGCTGCTCAAAGCCTGCAAAAATGTAAACACTATATGCATCATTACAGTTACAATGTTCAGTGTGTGAGAATGTTCTTTTTTTTCACAACTGCCAAAGCACATTTTTAGAAACCTTACAGTATCTGTTCTCAGAATATATCACTGTAGAGTATTGGGCATTCATAGATGTGTGTGTTTCATATGAACAGTATGTAAATCTACAGAAAATACAGTATGTATTTTAAGGTACATGTGGGAATACGGTACATGTGGAAAAACTAGGGTTAGGGTTATGTGCTAGGGTGACTTGGTACATGCTGGCATGTCTAACCCTAACCCTAACCCTACCCCTAACCTAACCCTAACCCTAGTTTTCCCACATGTACCGTATTCCCACATGTACCGTAACATGTACACTACTGTACTGTATCACAACTCAATGCAAACACTACAGAGGATCCATTACACACAACAATACTCACTCAAAACAATGTTCAGGGTGTGATGTTTTTTTATTTATTTATGGAACTATACCACACACACACACACACACACCACAATCATTTGCAACAAGTGTCTTACATTTTGAGTCGTTATGTTCAATGAATGAAGCCAGCTGTGTTCATTGTGTTCACATTTTGCTGACTGTGGCAAGCATTTTGCATCACATGAGCTTTACGTAATTTGAGAATTTGAGCAGAGTTTTTTGCAACTTGTGTTTTAGCAAGACAAAATGTGTTTAGATTTATGAGAAAAGGAGGATTGTGTTTTGTGAATTGTGTCTTTATGTGAAATGTGTTTATGGTTTTGGCAAATGGGGGTTAGTTTTATTAAATGTGTTTAGAGAACTGGTCATTTGGTTTAGAGAATTGGCTTTTGTGTTTTAGCAATTGGGAAAAACTGTAATGTCTTCATGGACACTTCATAAGTTGAGAACAACTATCACCAGAGGCTAAATCTTGATTAAAAACAATTAATTTCTTACAGATGCGGTTCATCCATGATCACAACAATAGCAAATTCAAAGATTTGTAATTTGCGCAATTATAGTTCGGTAAGATGACAAATTACAACAATTCAGTAACGCATGGATTAGGTGCATTATTCTTACTATGTCTTTCCAAATGTCCAACTAAGGTCTGTGGTCTCATTTCTGGTCTTGAGCGGACCCTTAATGGCTTTTGCAGACCACTCATCATCCTCCTCGAAGTAGGAATCAATGGCTTCAATGATATCGTTAGGAAAAAAGAAGAACAATGTCAAACATCATGAAGAGAATAACATATAGTGAGTGCTCTCTCTCTTTCTCTCTGTCATGCATTCATACTGTATGCAATACAGAATGCCAGGGTTTTACTTGTCATTTTCCTGGGCATTTGAAAAATCTCCAAACCTGACAGCAATGGCTTCAGATTGTGGTCCTTCATACAAGAAGTCCAGATGAGGACAGGGTGGTTGCAGTCTCGTGGACAGTCTTACCATGCCTCCTCATGATCTTGAGATCCCACTTCGAACACCTTTCAAGGTTTGGGGGGGAATTGTACTTATTGTTGTAAGCCTACTATCGTTACTGCAACCGTGTAAGTAAGTAAGTAAGTAACATGTTATTTATAGAGCACCTTTCGCAGACCAAGGGTCACAAAGTGCTTTACATAACAATGATGAAACACAATAAAACATAATACAAGAGCGAAAGCCACAGCAGGTTAAAACAGGCAAAACATGTGAAAATAAAAACAAGTAACAGACAACAGGTGTACAACAGCATCAACAAGACACAGACAGACAGGCCCTAGGGGCTATCCAAAAGCCTGTCTATACAAAACAGTCTTTAGCTGTTTTTTAAAAACCTCGACCGAGCCAGCTGATCTAAGATCCAAGGGCAGAGCATTCCAAAAGCCTGGGTGTACAGTAAGGACAGTTAGCCTAAAATAATTCCTGCTGCGCACAAATTCCAATTCAGATATCTGCTTTTGACAAGAACAGGACCTCTTCTCCCTCTGTGATGAAGGTACAGTTGCCTAGTGATTTCTATTTTAAAAAGCTAATCTGCTAGTCGCTGCAAAGCAGCCATGACCGACGGAGAGCGGAGAAGTGTCCCAGACAGGATCAACAAGTCCATCGGCAGCCCAACCTCCTGGGCTGGTCTTGTAGTGTACAACACATGGACACGCTATACGCCTTATGTACAACCTTAAATAAAGACTTTTCTGCATTTTTTATTTCTGCGTCAGATTTGTTCACAAAATGTCATATTAACAAACAAATACCGTGCTAATAACTTTGGTTTTAATTAGCAACTTGTCGCAGTTATGTATTTAATACACTACATGGTGTGTAGGTTATTGTGTTTGATTCATAAAAGCTCTCATGTTTAACTGGTGATAGGCAACATGCTGGGTAGAGAGGTGAGGTCTTCTGACAAGATGCTCTGGACAAATAGCCAAAATGTGAGGGTGATCAGTTCAGATTGACATACTGACAAATACACTCACTGAACACTTTATTAGGAACACTATATTAATACTGGGTAGGGCCTCCCTTTGCTCTCAAAACAGCCTCAATTCTTTGTGGCATTGATTCCATATTGATTCCAGATTATGTTGGAAACATTCCTTGGAGATTCTGGCGCATGATGACATGATTGCTTTAGATTTTTCAGGTGCACTTTCAAGTGGTCAATCTCCCGTTCTGCCACATCCCAAAGGTGTTCTATTGGATTCAGATCCGGTGACTGGGAAGGCCACTGAAGAACACTGAACTCATTGTCATTTTTATAAAAAACCAGTTTAAGACGACTTTTGCTTTGTGACATGATGCATTAGAATGCTGGAAGTAGCTATTAGAAGACGAGTAAATTGTGGCCATGAAGAGATGCACTCATGCACATGGTCAGCAACAATACTCACATAGGTTGTGGCATTCAAGCGATGATTGATTGGACACCAAAGTGTGCCAAGAAAACTAAACATTACACCACCTGCACCGGCACAGTTGTTTTATTCTCATCATTACACAATGTTGACTGATTCATGAAAGTTCTCATGTCAATCATGAAACACATTCAGTGGCAGAGCATCAAATGAATGACATAAACTGCTCTTGTGAGTGTGAATGACCTGAGAAAAACCTCCACCAGCGGCACACAACATCACGCCCTCGTGATGTCATTACAACGACGGCCCGGGTCTAAACGGCCTACTGTATGAAGTGCTCAATAAGGATATTGCTCTTTTATGAACAGTCATGTCTTTCAGTACTGGTGTGGGAGATTTTGTGCCCTAACCATGATGTGGGCACAAGGGAAATCCGATTTGGGGCATTTATAATGAAAGACATCCTTTTTGAAACAAGGAGCCTTAACAGAGCTCTTGAGTGAAGCAAAGTCAATAGAGTGGGCTGCACTGTGGGACTAAACTTCGCAGGACCAGTTCCACAACTCAACTTTGGTTTCGACTTCCCTGGCATCCTTTTGATTAATATTTAAAGCCCCAGAATAACTGTGTTAAAGGCAATTGGCCACATCGATCTCAAGATACCAGGACATCCATTGTGAAATGAGATGTCGCAGACCAGATGCGGGTCTTTAAAGTGATATGTGGCCAACTGCTTGTCTGGATGTAGACAATCCCTTCATGGATCTAACCATTTAGATACCCATTCAGGATCACATGATTCCACAGAGAGGGAGCTGGGAATATAAACTGTGTTTATGCGGGGTAAGCCTACAGTAATACCCCCAATGGACAATGCAGAGAGATGCCAAGTTTGTTTGGCAATAAGAAAAGAACATGAACCACCAGACGATGCTGTCTTTGACTCTCACAATTAGGCCTATAAATATGTATATTTGGTAATTAATTTACAAAAAGCGTTCTGAATCCAATTTAGAACGCACGTGCACAATTACTTGTCTATTGAGATAACAATATTACGCCAAGCTTAAATGTATTACCATTGTCATGAAATAAATGGTTAAACTGATGTGACCATCCTGACTGTAGCAAAATAAGGCACAATCTGCCTAATTCAGCCAATGGGAGCTTTAGTTAAAAATAAAGCATTGATTGACATTACGTTTTGGTAGGTACGACTGGCTATTCAAATAGTTTTCAAGATTTTAAAGATTTGGGGCATGTGGAATCCTGGACTCCATGTAGGACCCCGTTCACTCCCTTAGACTTTATCTTATACACTACTACAGTGTGAACATTATACACTTTTTAGTTTTTTTGCCAAAATAAACAATGTTCTGTTGTTTTGAATGATTATGAAAGAAAGAGTCTTATTTTTATTTTTTTTACTGTAGCTTGAGGTTTTTAAATGTTGAAAAGAAAAGATAACAAAACAAAATAACAAAAGTGAACTGCAAAGCCTTTTTTCGACCTCTCATTCAAATAAGAATCGAATAATGCAAAATGTCATGAAAAGGGGAGGTTGTTTATAACAAGCGCAGACCACTGTATATCTACAACATCAACCACACATACCCTTTTAGCCTGCAATTTTGCATCCCCTTGTTGTTCAATAAAATACAAGGAAATAGAATTCGTTGTACAAATATCAAGATATTATTCAAAAAATTGTTTACGCTTGCATGTCCCTTCAGTTCTAGCAATATATTCAGTTATTTATTTATCTATCTATGGGATTCAATTTGGACCCACCATTTCAAGGGCACTGCTTTTCCACTCAGACTCATGATGGTGGCAGGCATAGCTATTGATGTTGGTCACATACTCCTCTGGCCCTTTCAAACAGACCAATTTTCTATCTATTTACACCACAGCTATGGCCACATTGATTTCAAATAGGCCTGATAGTATTGTGGCTCATCTTTGATGCATGCAGTGACAGGCACTGATCAACAGCATTGAACCTACTAAATGCGTTTTGTTCTGTTTTGGGGGAGGCAGCGACCACCACCATGTTAGTGTATTTCAGATAGGGGATCTCAGCTCAATTTCGGTCTTTCAGTCCTTTTCCAAGCCAAGCTCATTAATTACTAAACTGGGTGAAGTCAGTGAATCTAACTGCAAAAAGAATCAAAAGCACAATTGAAACTGTGGCTCAAACATAAATTCCAGTAATATAACAGTAATATAACAGAATATTATAACAGTCATTTAACAGTAATATAATAGTAATATAACAGTAATATAACAGAATATAACAGTCATTTAACATGAATATAACAGTAATATAACAGAATATAACAGTCATTTAACAGTAATATAACAGTAATATAACAGTAATAATAGAGTACAACAGTGGAAGTGGAATTGGTCCAAATGATTTAGTTTGTTCATTGCAGGTCTGGCTGAGAAGCTCCTCTACTTTAAAGTGACTGCCAGGCAGGCCAGGGCAGAGAGTGTGAATGACAACAATACCACGATGCTCTGCATATCAAAATGCAATTCCTTCAACATGGTGCAAAATACTTAGAGCCTCCATTTCAAGGTGGTTGGATATTATGTTTTCTCTTCAGACACAAACCTTCAAAGTAGGAAAATCGTACCAAACGTTTATCTTCAATGACTGCTCCTTTATCGTACGTTCTTTGCCCTCAATTTCGGTTATATGAAAGAAAACACAAACATGCCGTGTTTGGTTTACCTCATCTTTTTAAAAAAGGGCTTTCAATCTCATGAGGGGATAACATCTCGCTAGGGTGTGTTTGAAATAGCTCACGAGTGTTTATCTTGCATCGGAAGCTGATAGCAGACCAGATATGACCAGGTGACAATGGTGGTGAGCATCACAGGTGACCTTTTCATCTGCTCCGTGGAGGACATAGGTGGTCTATCTCCCCTGTCACTGTCTCTCTCTGTCACCGACACCCCCCTGGCCCCCAGGACAAGGCTCTCGAACCCCCGATGTTCAAGGGAAACCCCACTGTTCTCCCCCCCAAAATCTCCGAAAAGGTCACGGAGCTCCTCATTATTGTACCTAACTGTGAGACTAATCTAAAGCTAAGGTCAGGCAGGGTTGGGGTTCGGGGTGGGGAATAAGGTCGTCACATCATGAAACATGTATCACTAGCAACACAACAACAGTGAGAGATGTTCCCCTTGCCTCCAGTCTGTTGACAATCTCGAGAGAATGCGACAGTATAAAACATTCCTAATCTCTCTACCCTTAAAGTGAATGGAACGGATACTGTATTCCTACTCACAGACAGGAAAACACTGGCACCCGCTGATAGCCATGAGATATCTAATTTCATACTTCATACTTCATTTCAATGTTAATCTCTTAGTCAATTATTTGCACGATCTTTTAGTTTTGTGTAAATGTGGATCTCTTGCAGGGGTATAGAAATACGTTTTCCAACTTCCCCATCAATGTTTTACTGACATCTTCTCTCCCTTTGCATACAGTCCTCATACAGTAAGGTAACACACACACACAGAGAGCCCGAGGCCAGTGCATTGGTATGCAGAGTATGCCTTCTGTTTTAGCAGGGTTATAATTTGCTCTATCTGAAGGATGGTTCTCTAGCACTGCTTGGGGCAGGATCAGTGGTTGAAGGCAGCGGAGAGGACACACCGTCTACGGGCTCGGAGACTGAGTGGAGGTGGAGTCCCTCTCCTAGCTCAGAGAGCAGCGGGGGGGCCGCTGACCTGCCATTCACATAAGCCTCTCCTGAGGACGCGGGAGGGTTGTAGGTCTGCCCTTCCTGCCGGGTTCCCAGCGGGCACACGTCTCGCTCTGTCCGCACACTGAGCCAACTGATCTGTGTCAGGACACGGGGAACCAGCGACCGCCAATCACTTGCACCCTTCGTGCAACTGCTTGCTGCTGTGGTAGAGAAGTGGATGTGTGAGTGTGTGTGTGTGTGTGTGTTTGTGTGTGTGTGTGTGTGTGTGTGTGTATGTTGTGATAACCCTTCTCACTGAGAGCGCGGGGAATTGCACACACGAGCTCGAGACGACATGAGACACTGCGCACATTTAGCCATGTCGGCGTATTTCTTCCTAACTGAAAAGGGGGGGGGGGCACTGCCCGCTGTGAGAAACGTCACTGCCGTAGTGTCCAACTTAAAAAAGGATAACGTAGGGTCCCTCCACCGGGGGCACAGGCCTGCTCGACGTTTGGGTAGTCGGGGGTCGCCCGTGGTCGTTGGGCCGGGCTCCGGCTCCGCCTCTGTGGTTCGGGGGTACTCTGTGGTTCGGGGGTACTCTGTGGTTCGGGGGTACTCTGTGGTTCGGGGGTACTCTGTGGTTCGGGGGTACTCTGTGGTTCGGGGGTACTCTGTGGTTCGGGGGTACTCTGTGGTTCGGGGATACTCTGTGGTTCGGGGGTACTCTGTGGTTCGGGGGTAGGCCTACTCTGTGGTTCGGGGGTACTCTGTGGTTGGGGGGTACTCCGTACCGCTCTCTGAGGGTCTCAGGGGTCTCCCGGTCCTCTCCGTGTCTCTCCCGTGTCTCTCGGTTCTGTGCTCCATTAGTCTCATTATTCCCTTTATGTGGGGACGCCGTCGCCGGGCACAGCTGCCTCGCGTCCGCTTGATCAGATCAATTAGGCAAAGCGACCAGACCAGACTAACCCTAACCTGACCAGACCAGTCAGTCAATTAGCTTATAAAAATCAAACTCACATCAGAGGTGAATCAAGCCTTTGACCAAGAGACACGTTGCATAAACATGTCAGGTTAAACTGACTTGCTGAGTGTTTTTTTTTTTTTTTACATCATACTGTACATTATTACATTTCAGCAGAAACAACGTACAGTAATCTGAGTAAACTGAGCGGTCGGGGCTGAGATGATTGGCGGATGCGGGACAGCTGCGCGAGCGGAGAGTATCTCCCCTTGACACCACTCTGCCTAGGGGTCCGGGGTGCTCTCAGAGGTTCTGACCCCCCCCCCCCCCCCCCCCGGCTTCATGGTAGTAGTGGTAGAGGGATGTCACCATGTGTGTGCACACGTGCATGTGTGTGTGCGTGTGTTTACATGCCTTTGATGTAACATATTACACCCAGATCCATAATGTTTCACAGTCAATTGATTTCCACATATTCTTCACTCTTCTTTTTCTACTTATGGGTGATTTGAATGGGCAGTGAATATAGAACGTCTCCTATGAAACCATGTCATGTTTACATTAGGAAGAATACAAATGGATACCAACCAAAGTGTGTTTTACTTTGTCGAAGGGCATAATTGAGCAAATTACATTAGAGAGATTTACAGGATTTTCTCATTAATTATTTACATACAATTTTGGCTTAAGTGTTGACTATATGGTTTGTGATATCATTTTTATTCATTAGATGTGTTTGTTTATTTGTCATAGATTTAGCGACAGATACTGTAGCAAATGTTCATCTGTAGTTCCTGGACAGAAAACAGCCAACAGGATTATATCAATACAATACTACATTACAACACATTATAAACACATTATAATATACACATGGGCAGGGGGGTATAGATGGGATACAATGGGAGTGGGGAGGGGTGCCCCTCTCTGACCAATCAGGTCATTTATTGACAATATTTCTCTATTTTGGGGAACGTTTTTGGCTCGTGAGCGCTAATTTTACAACTAGTGGCTGAAATTATACCGAAATCCTGTTGCATCTCTTTAACACCTCCCCCCCCCCCTGCCATGCTCTCTGGGAGCACTTCAACAGCACTTCCATTTACAAAACGAACAACAAGAAAAGTACAGTACCCCACATACGAGTCAAGTCAATTGGGGATGTTCTTGATGGGCAAAATGTTGTTTGAAAAGAGGCAGGATTTGATGCGTTGCAATCTAACACTGCCTGGTTGCCCATTAAAGAAGCATTTATTTTCCCCCATGTTAGCTTTTGTTATGTATATGAGGTCCATTATGAAGCTGTAGCAAATGTTGGATGAGGGGAGGTAAAGAGTGCAGGGACCTCTGAGGTATTAATATTCCACAGGCATCAAAGATATTTCCCCAGAGGGACCCCTTTAGTCCACACTGTTATTACCCTGCCTCTCTATTATCTCTCGCTGTACTCGATATTAAGACAATAATGGGGAGACAGGATTATAGGCAGACGACAGGAACACGCAAAAGCAATTTGCAGAGATGGAGGAGAGAAAAATGCAGAGAGGAGAGGAAGAATGGGAGCCGGTGCAAGGTCTTCAGAGATGGAAAGTCTCTTTGTGCTTTTCTCCTTCTTCTCTGAAGCAAATGTTTTGTCGTTATCCTGCTTTGCTTTGCCCCACTGGTGGTGGGGTGAGGAGGAAGGTGACAAGCAGCGTTAGTTGACATATCATGATGCATTTCGACAAGCTTCAAGCTGATGACAGGTCATGTCAAGCGTCGTATCTCTATCTTACTTGCTTGAAAGTACAGATTGTAATGTGTACCCCACTGCGATGTGTGCGACCTAGCATACTGACTCTCCTCCTGATCCTGATTGAACACGTTTGAAATAGAATACACCATTTTTGTCAACAATGTACAAGGATAATATTGGAATAGTTATTCGAGATTACTCATGTATTGATTAAATGATTGATTAAAGTTTAGCAACACACTTTTACAAGGTGTTTTCTTTCGAACTGTGATTTTCTTTTTTATGCAATTAAAAAATCTAACCATTCATATTAAGCAGACAAGAAATCTGCTATTAACTGAGATAAACTGTCATCAAATTGCACGTTTAATAAAGAGGAATTCACATTAGATTAGAAAGTCTGCCAAGTTAACTGAATCTAAAAAAAAATAACTAAATGCCGTCTCAAGGCACCAGCCGCGATATCGCCTGCTCTAATTCATGGTTTTGCTTCATTGGTTGGACTGACTGCCTTTGATGTAACATATTACACCCAGATCCATAATGTTTCACAGTCAATTGATTTCCACATATTCTTCACTCTTCTTTTTCTACTTATGGGTGATTTGAATGGGCAGTGAATATAGAAGGGCTCCTATGAAACCACGTCATTAGGCTCTTAGCCCACATGCCCTCTACAGCCTCTCTGACACCTGGCTCTGACGTGTCTAAACCAAACCCAGGGTCAGGTCTTTACAACCCGACCCACGCCACTGCTGATCAATGGCAAACAGCAGGCAGCGCACACACAGATCTGAGCCTAATAGGAAGGCAGTCCAAGTGGGAGCAGAGGTGTGATTTAAAGGCAGGTCAGGTAATGCAGGGAGAGAGACAGCCACCGCAGCCTTTTCCCAGAAGAGGTTACCATACAGGTTGAGACTGGAGGGACGAAGAGAGAATAATTTTTTAATGAGACAAAATGGTTGCCCAAGGTTGCTTTTGGACTTACCGACTATTCTGGGAGTCAAGTTGTTTTGCTCTAAATTGATTCGTCCTCGCTGTCTGACATAGCCTTGAGATTTGTTTGGAAATCCTAAAGTTGTTTATCTGCTGGGGTTCACTGGTGAAGATGAGTCAACACCGTTCAGCTGCAACTAGGGCATGCTTATTACATTCAGTACCCCCTAACCACTAGCACTCACAGTCAGTCCACTCACCACCCAAAACAACAAGGGAGACAAACAAATGGGGGGGAAAAAGTGAAAAAAGTAACCGTAACCCTTTAAAAAAGATGCCAATTACGTACTGTCGCAATGTTTCATTATGTTCAATGTTGAATTATTTAAAAACATGTCCCATTTTTTTAGGCTCTAAGTGCAATGCCCTTACACAACACCATGTGACACCAGCTGATGAAACCGTAAACCCAGTTGCCAGTGTGATGGGCCACAAGTGGAGGCAAGGAGCGTAACCTTCAGCTAATGGCGGAGCAGAAAAGCATAAGACCTGTGTATTAGATCTTATCTAACAAATCAAACAACTCCTATTTCCCCCTCTCCTCCGTGCTTTCCCGCTGTAGACAAGTACAAACCTCAGGGATTATCTAGGTCAATTGGCCTCCTAAGTGCTTGGGCTTTTTTCTTCTTTTTGTCTGCACATCTCAGTCATAAAGAGAGAGAGAGGGAGAGAGAGAGAGAGAGAGAGAGAGAGAGAGAGAGAGAGAGAGAGAGAGAGTGAGAGAGAGAGAGGGAGAGAGAGAGAGGGGAAGAGAGAGAGAGAGAGAGAGAGAGAGAGGGAGAGAGAGAGAAAGAGAGAGAGAGAGAGAGAGAGAGAGAGAAAGAGAGGGAGAGAGGGAGAGAGAGAGAGAGAGGGAGGGAGAGAGAGAGAAAGAGAGAGAGAGAGAGAAAGAGAGGGAGAGAGGGAGAGAGGGAGAGAGGGAGAGAGAGAGGGAGAGGGAGAGGGAGAGAGGGAGAGAGAGAGAGAGAGAGGGGGAGAGGGAGACAGAGAGAGAGAGAGAGAGAGGGAGAGAGAGAGAGGGAGAGAGAGAGAGAAAGAGAGGGAGAGAGGGAGAGAGAGAGAGAGAGAGAGAGAGAGGGAGAGAGAGAGAAAGAGAGAGAGAGAGAGAGAAAGAGAGGGAGAGAGAGAGAGAGGGAGAGAGAGAGAGAGAGAGGGAGAGAGAGACAGAGAGAGAGAGGGAGTGAGAGAGAGGGAGAGACAGAGAGAGAGAGAGAGGGAGAGAGAGAGAGAAAGAGAGAGAGAGAGTGAGAGAGGGAGAGAGAGAGAAATAGAGAGAGAGAGAAAGAGAGGGAGAGAGGGAGAGAGAGAGAGAGGGAGAGAGAGAGAGAGAGGTAGATAAAAAAGGTAAATGTAAGCCTACAAGGCCTCAGTGAAAAGCCAAAGGGGCGTTCCCTGCCTTCCATTAGGAGTATTAGGCACCTGTCACCAACAACATGCACCTCCGAGTGGCCAAAGCACTCTGAGAGCAGCGGGCAAATTGCTGTGGAAATGCAATCCCTTTCTGCGGCACTTTGACTCGGCACGACAGGGTCTGTAGAAGGGATTAAGAGGAGTCTATCACTCCATTTCCTCCACCACAGGCAGCGGGAGGAGGGAAGGAAGGAGGGAACGGAAGGGGAGTAGATGAGGGGGTTGGAATATGTTACCTTTCCTCCACTACAATAAGAAACACATTATTTGGCCGCATGTACAATCACAAATAGGGCAGGTTGGCAGAAGTGTGGGTCGTGTTTGGTTAAACAACAAGTTTTGAGGTTGTGTAAGGAAAGTCTGTGAATTGAAATAGATTTCTAGCACAATCCACCAACGGTTCTGTGTGTTCCATTCAACAAATGCTTTATTCAAACATCTACAAGCAATGTTACTTCAACACAACTAATTAAATGCCATTTCATGCCTCCTGCTTCAACTATGAATGAATGAATGAATGAATGAATGAATGAATGAATGAATGAATGAATGAATGAATGAATGAATGAATGGTCTTTATTGTCATTAATATACAGTAGTACAGGTACCATACAACGACATTTGGGAGGGGGGGCTCCCCTGGTGCTAGGAAAAAAAATACTAAAAACAAGAAGGGAAAAAGAGCTGGTTTACATAAATAAAGGCTATATACACTATCCACTATACTATACAAATAAAACACTGTGCTGTACTCTATGCTATGCTATAAATATCCTAACATTTCCTATCTCTGAACCTTATGTACCCGAGGGTTGTCATATTGCACATAGTATTATTGCACATTCATTTAAAGTGTCGCAGTTTGCAGGTTTGAAATGTTCACAGTTGTGTTTCAGTATTTCACTTGATTACAATCTAGTAGCTGCCATCAAATTGTCTAGATTGTCCAGGGCCTAGAACCTAGGTCTTTTCTGTGTTCAGGGCCTGAATGGCCCTAGGGTAGAAGCTGAGCTTCAGTCTATTTGTCCTTGCGGACATGGTCCTGAACCGCCTGCCCGAGGGCAGCCGAACAAAGTGTTCGTTCCCAGGGTGGGATGGGTCTCTGGAGATCTTGGAGGCCTTCCTGAGGCAGTGTGTGTTGTGCAGCTCTTCCAGAGAGGGGAGGGGGGCGCCGATGATCTTCTGGGCCGATCTCACGACTCTCTGTAGCGCTTTCCTCTCTGCGGCTGTGCAGCTGGAGAACCACACGCAGATGCAGTAGGTGAGGATGCTCTCCACTGTGCAGCGGTAGAAGGTCACAAGCAGCTCCTGTTTGAGGTGGTATTTCCTGAGGACTCTCAGGAAGTAGAGCCGCTGTTGTGCCTTCTTGATGATGGCTGCTGTGTTGGTCTTCCAGGACAGGTCATCCTGTATGTGCACCCCCAGGAATCGGAGGGTTGAGACTCTCTCCACGCTCCCTCCATCGACGAGCAGGGGCTGGACCTCAGATTTTTTCCTCCTGAAGTCCACGATGATTTCCTGGGTCTTTGACTGGTTCAGCAGCAGGTTGTTAACCTTGCACAGCTTGCCCAGCTGCTCCACCTCATCCCTGTACGCCGCCTCGTCCCCCCCCGAGATGCAGCCCACCACGGTGGTGTCGTCTGCAAACTTTATGATGGAGTTGCTGGGGTGGACGGGGGTGAAGTCGTAGGTGTAGAGGTTGTAGAGGATGGGGCTTAGCACGCAGCCCTGGGGGGACCCAGTGCTGAGTCTGAGGGCTGTGGAGGTGTGGGAGCCCACCCGCACCCTCTGGGGGCGGTCAGACAGGAAGTCCTTGATCCATGCACAGATGGAGTGTGATAGTCCCAGGTCTAGTAGTTTGGTCACTAGCCTGTCTGGAAGGATGGTGTTGAAGGCAGAGCTGAAGTCCACAAAGAGCAGTCTCGCGTAGCTGTTCCCCCTCTCCAGGTGGGATAGAGTGGAGTGGAGAGTCGTCGCGATGGCGTCCTCTGTGGACCTGTGGGCTCTGTAGGCGAACTGGTATGGATCCAGGTTGGGCGGGAGGCGTGTGACTATGTTACTATGTTAAACTAGTCGTTTAACTACGTTTCGTGACATTAGAATTATATGGTTCTATCTACATTGTTGTCAAAATTGAGTTTTTTACATAATCTGATCCGTTAGGTGTTTATTAATGCCTGTGTGTCGTTATTTTTAAAATGTTGAAATTTTTGAATTAGTAATTCCTAAAATACAAAGGTTCCATCTCACAAAACATCATGGAATGTAAAAACGTTGACGCTCAATATCTCTGAACTACCCTAAACGGAGACAGAACCTTATAATTCTAAGCTCACGGTTTGTCTTGTGTAGTTAGTCGGATGTAGTGTGGATCAACATTAGAGCTACTATGTGGTGAAGGCATGGTTGCAATTTTTGCATGATCTCACCATTATCATACTCATTCCTGAATAAACCATACATTCATTACATTATCATAACCATGGCATCAGTGGAACGTAAAATGTCTAAGGCTGGTTTTACTGTGGGTTGTGGACTGTCAGGACTCATTCACCTCAAGTCTCCATTTACCCTTCCAGTGTCCAAGTCTTGAAATCCATTATAGCCCACAGGTCCTCAGTGGTATAGCCAAAACGTCCACCACATGTTGCACTTATCTCCACCGCACAGGCACTAAGACCCCTCCCTAATTCCACCTGAAATAGAGGCACCGGCCATGAGAACCTGTTTGTTGACCAACCAGAAAACAGAGAATGACAGGACCGGCTCTGTCCTGCATGTGGATGAAGATGGCGTTCGCCCAATGGAGGCTAATGTCATTATTACCTCTCAAACGCACTGTGCAAAAACCCAATTGTTTTGCCCGGCAATGCCAAACAATCATTCATGGCTGAGGGGCTGTATGACTCAGTGTGAAGGCTTTGATGAGTTACACAAAGTGTCAACAAAGTCTGTTGAGAAAAGTAGGACTTTTGTTTGCCCACCCCCCCCCCCCCTCTCTCTCTTTCTCCAATAATACGAATATGAGTTATTTCTTTCACTGCCTTCTTCTACTGCATGAGATTTTTGGGAGAAACAAAAATGACTTGACATGAATTGTCGTATTGAAGAATACACAACAACATGAGCAATCTTCGAGCAGGCTTATGTCCATCCAGCCTAAACACACCAAGCAGGGTAAGTACCACAGTGGTAGCGGGGCTTGCATGTGTTATCTCGCCTATGCAGATATATCTGTCAGCCAAGCAGCAGATGGGGTCCCCAGTTGACTGGGACAAATACACCCCCCGCTGGGTTGGACATGGTAGAATCCACCTCACAGTGTGACACTGGACCCACGACAGGCAGCCCTGGGGGCCAGAGGGGGGACTCTCTGAGTAATTAATTGTGAGCGATTTATTCCGGGCTCACAGCGGCAAGTAGGTGTAAACCTTTTTGGGGAATATCGGAGCTGTCACACTAAGGCAATCATACTGGCACGGCAAATATCACACAGTTTCTGAATCAACACCAGTGACTTGGGAAGAGGAAACAGTTTGCATTTAACCTTCCAGACGGCTTCATTTGCCGCAGGGGGGCCTGAGAGGGTATGTGGGTGTTTGCCATTGTGTGGTGAGAGTGAGGATTTAACCCCGCTGATGGGCTGGACTGAACAAACATAATCTGGTGAAAATTGGAATTAATAATGTAGACTGTAATATATTTACTCAACTCAGATTATGGCTTCAATAAAATATGAAGTGTACAGTAGGCTGTTAGTGCTAGTCCATCAGGAGGCTTCAGAGAGGGTTTGCGCTCCGGGCTCCTGCAAAGCCAAATACAAGGAGGGAAGGAGAGGAGGTCAGAACACCCATTATAGTTGTTTAAATTTGACTATTCGACCAGAGGACCTGGTCACCCTCGGTTTAAAATGGAAAAATAAGGATACACCGATGTACTTGGACTAATGAAATTCAATGTTCCTTATAAATAAAATATCAGTTAGAATATGTGAATTGCAGATGGGTCTTATAGATACAGTATGATTCCCCAACCGAAACAAACACATTCTGAGAGAGTGTTTAAACCGGTGGAAATTCCAATATCTTCACTTTCTTTTCTATTGGCTTTTTGCAGAACGAGGTCTAACCCAAAGTCTATATTTAGACGGTTGATGTATAGAGGATGTTCAGTCAGTTACTTTCACATTGAGTAAGCAGTGGAAATTAAGGATGTGCTGTATCAATGTGAGCGGACAGCTTTCCGATAAGCAACCGACATTGAAATGTTGCCACAGACTCACTAGCCTGATCCTGGTAGAGGAGTAGGTGGAGGCGACCAGGAAGAACGAAAGAAAAAACACAGACATACAAATGGGCCCTCCCTCCCTTTCTCTCTCTCGCTGTCTCTCGCTGTCTCTCCCTCTCTGTCTCTGTCTCTCCTTCTCCTCGCCCGTGAGAAAATGGAGAATCTGTTAAAAGGTCGCAGTAGATCAAAGTCGTGTTGCGTCAGGCTACCTGCCAGGCGGAGGGAGTGCTTACACTTGGCAGAGCCGGGGAGACAAAGAATGTGCCATCTGCAACCAGATCAATGAACATTAGGGAGAGTCACCTAAAAATGGACCAGGCCTGGGGACATCGCCTTGCCACCAATCACTGTCACATTACACCCCCCTGGTGTTCCACACCCCGCCCCCCCTCTCTCCCCCCCCACCCCCTCAGCCTCCCCTGTGGCAGTGGCCAGGGCTCTGATCATCTGCTCACTAGAAGGTAGAGATACAGATGCATATAATAGAGAGAGCTAGCAGACGAGAGGCTGTAAGCAGGTGTGTGTCAGATAATGGGACTTGTCACACTTCCAGGGCAACCAGGCAAAGTCATCAACACAATTGATGGTGAAGGGCTTCTTCGTTGGGTCCACTTCTCTCCGCCCTTCAACGTTTCCCTTCCGTATGTCGACGGTGTACAAATGGGATCAAGTGAAGAGGAATCATCATCATCAGAGAAAATGTTTCTCTTTTGATTTGTGGTGTAATTTATTTTCCCAGCGAGAGAGGAGAAGATCAGGTTGTCACAGTCACTACAATGAATGGTGAAAGTTCTCCATTTTCTACTAATGTGTTGCACATCGTTCACTGTCCGAGACCGTGACCGAGAGCTCGGAGTACAGACACCTGTGGGGGTTTTAATAAATAAAAGCCAAGAAGCTCAGAATCAATGTCTCCTGATGGGAGAATCATGTGATTGGGTCTCCAAGAAGGTCAAATGTCTTAACTGATGACCCGGTGGCATTTCCAATGTCCCTGCAGTGAGCTTAGTTTCTTAATGCCAAATGAAATGGTTGTCGCAAGCACTTGGAATTTGAATGCACAGTTGATGATAAATCTGTTCAATTTCAGCGATGTTGATGTTATGAAAATCCACTCCAATCTTTAATTTCACAGCCCATTCCAGCAATAACTGCACTGGCAAAGTATGGTAGGATTTATCTTTCTTTTGCTTGCAATAAATAAATATATAAATAAATATATATATATATATATATATATATATAAATGTAGTTCACAGTCATAGTCTTTTTTAAGGATCTGTGTAGCCTGTGACACAATTTATTGAGAATGTGTATGTATATTATTATTATTATTATTATTATATATAATATAATATATAGATGTATATGTATGAATATGTATATTACTATCTACTACAAACTACTATCATGTATACATATTAGAACAAAAACTATGTGGTTCCTTTTCATAAATGTAGGCTAATGCCTTTTCTGAATAACTCTTTTCTGATAAAGTTACAGTATGTTCCCTGAAGAGAGAAGTCAACTGCATTGTGCATCTCAACCCAGGCATGTGTTATTGTGCCTGAGTTTGCTTGATCTTTATTCAGTACACAGTACTCGTTTTTCTTTCAAACCCATTTCCCTTGAAGCTACGCTTCACTGAGGTTCCCTTTTGACGATTGTGATGTTCACCTCTTCCCAAAATCTGTTCACCTGGATGTTTCAGAGGATTCAATCAGTACATCCCCGTCCCTCCACGGGGTCAAAGGGACTCTCAATCAGCCCATCAATATGGAGAGAGAGAGAGAGAGAGAGGACAGGCTGACTTTTAAGTCTAATCTCAAAGCTAGTCTCTAAGCTCAATGTACAGTTAGGTTTCTATTTTAGAAACAAATCATGCTGTTCCCACGGAACCAGGAAATATCTCGTATCAACGACCTTCTGACCTCTGCTAGATTAGGGTGACCTCCTGTACATGAACACTTCTGCTCAATGTCTGTATCCTCTGGATTCTGTGTATCATTGTGCCTTGAGATCTGTCACTGGATGTAAACACCTTACATCACTGCACTTTGTATATAAAAGCGGACTGGCCTTCCTTGTCCCCACATCGACGCCCTCACAAAAAAGGCCCAGAAGAGACTGTTTTTCCTGAGGCAGCTCAGGAAATTCCACCTTCCTAAGACCACGCTGGTGAACTTCTACACGGCCATCATTGAGTCCATCGTCACCTCCGCCATCATCATCTGGTTCCCCGCTGCAGCGGCCAAGGACAAGGCCAAGCTGCAGCGGGTGATACGCTCGGCGGAGAGGGTGATTGGCTGCCCTTTGCCCCCCCTTGAGGCCCTGTTTAAAAGTAGGGCTTTGGGGAGGGCCAGGAAGATCATGGCTGACCCCGCACACCCAGGACACGGTCTCTTCGCCCCGCTCCCCTCAGGCAGGAGGGTGCGGTCCATAAATACTGTGAAGGTCCGACATACAAACAGCTTTTTCCCCACAGCCATCCGGCTCCTAAATGCCGCTGCCCCCCCCCCCCCCTGACCTGACCCCTATCTATCTACCCTCCCTCCACCCCCACCCAGAGAGCTTTGCACTGTCTGGATATGAACACTTGAACACTTGAACACTTGATCTCTGCACTTTATTTTTATATTAATTATGACTCTTGCACTTTGATGTTGGTTTGCACTGTCTTGTCCTGTCTTGCACCTGTCCTTCTGTAAACCGTGCTCCATGGTACCAAACCAAATTCCTAACATGTTTACATGTCATGGCAATAAAAGTCTTCTGATTCTGATTCTGATTGTATGTACGCAGGTATACCCATTGGTTGAGCTTTATATATAAAACTCTCCTTGGCCTGGTCCCAAACCATCAACATTACAGCCTCCGCTCACAAGACACTTTACAACTGCATGTTCCGCGTGCTCGTACTGAACTGGGCAAAACAGTGTTTAAGTACGCTGCCCCCTCTGCCTGGAATACTCTCCAGAAAAGACTTAAAATTAAAAGAACTAATCAATTATGATGCTTTCATAACGATTTTAAAGGTCTTAGAAGGTGAAAGTATTGGAAATTGCCATTGCTTTTAATTCAGTATCTGTGCCCGCCCAAACCTGCTTTTAAATTCTTGTTATGTTGTATTATGTCTATCTGGATATTGACTGTATGCCTGTGTCCTTGTGCTGCCCCTCTTGGCCAGGTCCCTCTTGGAAAAGAGATTCCTTATCTCAATGAGGTCACCTGGTTAAATAAAGGTTTAATAAAATGTAAAAAAAAGACACAGACAGACAAGACAAGCAGGCAGATAGACAAGCAGGCAGGCAGGCAGGCAAACAGACAGACAGACAGACAGACAGACAGACAGACAGACAGACAGACAGGCAGGAACATATGCAACTTGAGCAGGTATGTGTCTATAAAACCTGCCTGATACAGTACATACAGAATCACTCCATATCACTTAGAGCTCAATATCGCTTACACAAGTTCAGCTATTACCCAGGTCATGCTACTCATGAGAGAGAGAGCAAAGGAGAAAGAGAATGAAAAACAACAGAATATCCCCTCGGTGGTGATCTCCAGTCTACTTGGTGAGTAGGCACTATATAACCCAGAAGAAAATCCACATTCAGGCTGCCTCCTCACTCTCTCCATCCCCCCAGTATATCCCTATGTACACCCTGGATTACTTCTGACACTGCCTACTCCTGTTAGAGATCCATGGAGGAAAGGGCACTTTGACCTATTCACTCGCTGTGCTTCAGTAGACTTCTCTCTCTCTCTCGTCTCTCTCTCTCTCGTCTCTCTCTCTCTCTCTCTCTCTCTCTCTCTCTCTCTCTCGTCTCTCTCTCTCGTCTCTCTCTCTCTCTCTCTCTCTCTCTCTCTCTCTCTCTCTCTCTCTCTCTCTCTCTCTCTCTCTCTCTCTCTCCACCATCTCTGAAGATGCTAGTTAATCCCCCCTCGCTCTGACATTCTGGCCCGTGGTGAATATTTTTCTTTATGATTAATAGACATGACGCGCCGCCCTCCCGGAGCCACTGCAGGGGTTTGGCCTACCTGCTAAATACCACGGTGGTCTGACAGGGGTAAAGCCAGCAGGCAAGACAGGACTTTCTCCCTGGGAGATGTGCACTGTGCGCTGGGCGGTGTTAGCTCTAAACCCCTAGCATATGGAAGAGCTAAACCTGGATGAGACGCTGCGTTTGGGTGGGATAGATTAGGGGTTAGGGAGATATGGCCAGGGCTGCAAGGAGGAGATACCAAGAAAAGTGGTTGGGGTTTTCCTCTCTCTCTCTCTCTCTCTCTCTCTCTCTCTCTCTCTCTCTCTCTCTCTCTCTCTCTCTCTCTCTCTCTCTCTCTCTCTCTCTCTCTCTCTCTCTCTCTCTTTCTCTCTCATAGGGAGCTGTGGATTGCTAGACTGTGTCGAACTGGTGCTGTTCTTTGAATGAATGTGCTCAGCCTCAGTCTTTCATCACAAGGAGAGATCAATGTATTGAGTGGATGTATCTCTAATACCAAACTACACTCACCGAACACTTTTTTAGGAACACCTGATAATAATAATAATTAATTGTATTTATATAGCGCTTTTCCGAGGCGCAAAGACGCTGACAATATGGGAAAAACTGAAAATCACAGAAACAACAAGCAACAGATAACATGCGCACATATGGGGAACACAGTAACGCAGCAATGTCCAGGGGGGGAGGGGGGTGGCAGGGTAGGGGAGGTAGGGGAGGAGGTAGGGGAGGTTGTATGCATGGGAGAAGAGGTAGGTTTTGAGGTGGGATTTAAAAGTGGGGAGTGAGGGTGAGTCTCTGAGTGGTTGAGGGAAAGAGTTCCAGAGGCGGGGTGCAGCTCGTGAAAAGGCACAGTTTCCGAAGCCTTCGAGTTTTGAGGGTGGGACAGTGAGGGGAACAGTGGTGGAAGTAGGAGGTCTTGACGATGGAGCTGACGTGGGGATCAAATGAGAGGGTGAGGTCCAGGAGGAAGCCAAGGTTGCGAGCCAGGGGGGAGGGGGTGACGGTAGTGTCCTCAATGGTGAGTGTGATGGGTCCGGTTTTATTGAGTGTGGATTTGGTGCCGATGAGGATGACTTCTGTCTTGTCACTGTTGAGTTTGCGGAAATTGTGGGTTAGACAGGTTTTTATTGCAGATATGCAGTTTTCGATGTGACTGAGGGGTGGGTTCTGGGGGGATTTTGTGCTGATGTAAATCTGGGTGTCGTCAGCGTAACAGTGGAAGTCCAGGTTGAATAATGAATAAAACCAGTTAATACCAATCAATCATCACTTGAATGCCACAGCGTATTTGAGTATTGTTGCTGACCATGTGCATCCCTTCATGGCCACAATGTCCCCATCTTCTAATGGCTACTTCCAGCATGATAATGCACCATGTCACAAAGCAAAGGTCGTATGAAAAGTCTGATCATTACCTCGGATCCCGACATGAGGACCAAAGCATTAGAATGTGTCACATTAGTGAAGCTATCATTATGGAGTAGCCGTCCATAACTGTGTCAAACCTTTCCTCATAATAAGATGTTTATGCGGGCACAATTTGCTAAATATGAACTATGACTAAGCTTAGGCTACATCATTTATTTTAGGAAGAATAAAACACTTATTATGTCTTTGCCTGCACTTGTTCCTTTAGAGGCAAGGGAAATGGAGAAAAAAGATATCTACTTTATCAAACAGTAGATGAGAAATCCTGTGCAATCATCATTGGTTCTGATATGACATGAAGCCCTCTAATTTACAGCAGGCCTAGTCTGGCACTCCCAAGTGCTGAAGGAATTCAAGTAATAGAAAAGTGGAGATCAGAGACACTTTTAATAAACTCTTGGGAAAAGTCGAAAGCCCTCACAAATTGAATCGGGGAGGTTGGGGGCTTGTAGAGAGGAATGTTGAGCTTGTGGGAGACACAAGTCCTAACTTTAGAGAGCAATTAGCCATCATTATGATTAGTCCTCTCACTGTGGTTAGGGTAATGATTTAATTGCTGGTTGGTAGCCCACCCCATTGAAACACCGATAGACTCAAATAGAGCTGATTGCTCTTATCTAACAATGGCTAGAATGGTTAATTACAGTCGATAATGATTTGTGGTGCATGATTGGTGAGGAGTGGGACTCAAATTCTGCTGTGAGCAGATGTGCTCATCCTAAGATGAAAAGAAAAAAAAACAAATAATACTGACATGGAGAAATGGCTGTTCTACCCAACATTGACACTAGCAACTTGTTTACAAGCACATAGCTCCCAAAGTGCTTCTAGAAGCTTGTGTTTCTGTTGACACCTAGGGCTACATGATATGTACTGTACACACTGTAGCCTGTATCCTAATGATACGACTTCACAATCCTAATTGTCTGATACACCCACCGAGACATGCGCCGTATCATATCTGCACGGAAAATCATAAATCTTGGCTCAACGTTGACAAATTCGTTTTGTTGTCCGTGGAATTGGCACTTCTGCTAAGATCCTGTCATTCAACGTAGCGACAACCGAGAGGTCACCGTCAATCTCCTGCTCTTCAGCCAGCCTTATCTGGAGATCTCATTCCCTGGGCCGAACCCCGCCGATCGATGGCTTTTGGCCGGATGAAGGAGGGAGGAGGAAGGCGTGGAGAGGAGGGGCGGGGGTGTTCAGTGGTGGGGCTTGCAGACTAAACCTTAAAGAGCACTGTTAGCTTTATCTCCTCTATCGACAGAAAGCCATGCTCCCCGGCTCCGCTTTTATTTCACTGTGCAGTGAGAATTACTCCTGGTGCAGCACACACACCAATAGAGACACTCACACACACGCACGCACGCACACACAGACACACACGTATGCAGAGATGCATTGCACTCTTCCAAAAGAAAATACACACACACACACACACAGACCCTCCATATTCATATGCAAGAATATATAGAGAGTATTACCAAACAGTAATGAAATAAAAGCACCCACGTTGTCATTCAGGTGAGCGTAGACAGAGGGAGAGCCCAGTGAGCTCAGTGTTAGCTCAGTATGTGGCTCAGGTACGTGTAAGGGGGTTATGTGTGAGCAGGGTTGTGTCGTCAAAGAGGGTTATATACAGCACTCGAGTTGAGGGGGGATGAGGGGGGAAGGCATCCCCCCTGAAATAAAAGCAGTCAAAATCATCATCCCCCTTCTAACACTGCCATCCCCCCTTTCCATCCCTTATGTCATTTTATCAATGAACGTGGTATTACTGCTATTTCAACATTTAGTTTTGCGCATGTTGAGTAAAATACTGTGGGCGAGGGAGGGGGGGCACGCACACATGCAATGACATTTTTACCACCAAGTCACTGACACTGAAGTCACTGACGCTGAGGGGATGCTAAAATTGTCCCTAGATGATCAAATCCACCATCCCTCCTGATTTTCTTTTACAACTTGAGTACTGGCTATATACATAAAGTTGTCTGTTGTTTTTCATGTTCTTTCTTTTTCTGTGATATGGTGTGTGTGTGTGTGTGTGTGTGTGTGTGTGTGTGTGTGTGTGTGTGTGTGTGTGTGTGTGTGTGTGTGTGTGTGTGTGGGACCCCCCCAGAAGCCCCAGCTGATCCCCCCTGATTGCTCCGGCCGTCCTGTCCCAGAGAGACAGTGAGTGGAGCAACTGATCCCAGAACAATATCACCATGGCTTCACATAAACCTGTTTATTGACTTTACGAGCAGTGTGTTGCTTTTGATTATGCTTTTCAGACCATGTGCTTTCAGGGAACGATAAAGAGAAGGTCTGTCTTCCTCCAACGAGAAGGTTTTTGTCTAAAATGTCAAATAGCTGTCATTGTCATGATGTACATTTTAGGTACACTTTGACACATACACATGTTAGATGTAGTAAGCCATGCATTTACTCCCACCACAAACAGGTATCACAGATGTAACAATGAGTACCTATGTTGTATTTGAAGTATTTGAAGGTTTTTGTTTTTTTAGGAGCTGGTTACTGATGAATGAATTTATAATTACTATTATACATTCATGTATTATATAAATCAAATTATAAAATTACATTTTAAGTTTGAATTGAAGTCAATGGCCAAATAAGACAGGAAAGTCACTGTAGCTCTAAATGACCTAAGAGCGTTTTCCAACACACTCAGTCTTGACTTCTGCTATAGTAGCGTTGTTGGTCAATTCTACACAATAAACACATGAGCAGGGTGGTTAGTATTCACGCTGTTTAGTATACTCTCAAACAGCCTATAGTACTCACCATACTAATACATTTCGTTATCCATTAATTTACAATATATTGGATGATATTATGATATATGATAATCATAATCATAATCATAATCATAATTCTTCTTATTATTATAGTAATTCGTTTTTTCATGATCATATTCAACTCATGTGCTATTATCATGGCGTTTTAGTACTATTAATTAAGCTAATATCTACATACTGGAACATTAAGTAAACTTTTTATGATTTTCATGACATCAATCACTTGGTTTACCTGCAGGAGTCGTGTAGGCCAGGGTGGATACAGTACTGCCACCTACTGCAATTAGAATTGTATAACTCGCTATACTGTCTGCAACACCAAACATTTGCTAGCTTTTCACAAAGTACAAGTAAATAGCTTGTTATATGGTCGGTCAGCTGATACTTAAGGTTGTTTTGTGCAACATACCGGTAGTCATCTGTGGTTTTAAGAATGAGAACTGAGTCATTACGTGAAACGTGTCTCAGTTCATGCAGTAAAACATTTAAAGAGCTCAAAGTAATTATCATGTTTTCACTCAACCACCTGGTCCAACTGGAAGCTTTTTTTTTGTTCAATCACTGCCGTTTCGAGTAGTACTGTAATACAATAGGAGTGCACATACAGAAGCTCAGGTTTTCACATCAATATGAACCAGAAATAATTGTCACGCCTCTATACTGTTTGCACTAACATGCACTAATATAAATCACACAGTGTCAAACACAAGTTCCCTTTAAAGTCTGTAAGTTATGAGAGTCAATAAAAAGAAAAGAGAAGTCAACACCGCCAATGATATACTGAAACAATCACATCTACTTTTATTTCACCTATCAAACTGGAAAGAGCTATGTAATGAGAAGGTGCTAAAAAGATGAAATACAGCGACATGAACTAGCAGATGGGGATTTAGAAATGATTGTTATTGTGGTTTTGGGTAGGTCTATGTAGTAATTGTGAACCATTCATGACATGTTTAAACATAATGCTATTACCTGAGAAAATAATATGTTTTTATTCTGCTGCTTGTGTAATATAGCTTTCTTATAGCGGCACAATAGTTTTTTTAAATTATTATTTACTCTTATGTACTCTTCTAGTCTCTGTTCTGTCAAAAAGGTCAACATTTGTCAAAATGTAACTGATTGTGCCTATTGATAATTTGCTGTAGTGTCAGGGTCATGAGCACATCTTAGTTTAAAGTTCAAGTAGCTTAAACAATATTGTAACCATACAGCAGAGAAACTATGCTTTTATTTGTTTTATGGTTTCATTGTTTTTGTAGGAGTTGAACAAAATGTGGGTTTCAAAACGATTTGCTGTCTCCTAATTAAGGATCCCATTTAGTGAATCAATTTCTCTTGTTTTCATCTGAATACATGTTCTCGTTTCAATCATTATATTCTGCCTCATGTTTAGCACGCAACAAACAGGAAGTAATAACCGTATAGTATCATATTTCTACTACAACCAACAGGCATGGGAGTGGCTAGAGCCCCAATAATCAGTGAAAGTGTGATTTTCTCTGGTCATTCTGATAGGTCTGTCTCACATCGCTTGCATATCAGGATGACATCATAGAGTTAGGTTGATGACATCATAGAGTTAGGTTGATGTCATCAAGACTCCAGTGTGTGTGGCTGAGTACTGCCACTTTGTCTGCCTGTCTAAGGTCTGGACTACACGTATATGGATATTTATAAGGCCTGGACTACACGTATATGGATATTTATAAGGCCTGGACTACACGTATATGGATATTTATAAGGCCTGGACTACACGTATATGGATATTCATAAGGCCTGGACTACACGTATATGGATATTTATAAGGCCTGGACTACACGTATATGGATATTTATAAGGCCTGGACTACACGTATATGGATATTTATAAGGCCTGGACTACACGTATATGGATATTTATAAGGCCTGGACTACACGTATATGGATATTTATAAGGCCTGGACTACACGTATATGGATATTTATAAGGCCTGGACTACACGTATATGGATATTTATAAGGCCTGGACTACACGTATATGGATATTTATAAGGCCTGGACTACACGTATATGGATATTTTTTTAAGCGGATATTTTCATCCTTGTTTAAAAGAAAAACTCTGTCCACACCACAAAAATATCTCCATCTCTATGTCCATACGAAGAGCCAAAACTGAACACGATCGCCCGATCGAACGTTATGGGCATGCACAGTCAGTTGTAATCAAACTGGGCAGTTACTCAAACAGACCAAACTCTTTGAAACAGACAGAAAAGAAAAGTACAAAACAGACAGAAAAGCAAGTTATGGCGACCAAGAAGAAAGCAAAAACTGATTATTTTGTGTGGACCGACAATGAAGTTGAGCCATTGTTGCTGTTGACAACCGTTTTGCTTCAATGTGTGAACGGCTTAACACTTGACGCTTGACGTCATTGCATCAATACCAGCTCCGTTTAACATAACCACACTGATCCACTCAATCGGATATTTTATTTATTTCTTCACTTTTTTATCCGTTTAGAGAAATCTCAGTTTATGTGAGTGAAAACGCCATGTTCGTATGGTTGAGAGGCCCAATTGTAAAAAAAGAAAATGTGTTTAAAAAATATCCATATACGTGTAGTCCAGGCCTGAAACATACATCCAGATAAGAAAGACGGCCAGCAGCCAGAATGTAGATCCCTATAGAACTGTGGGCCTCATCCCCTCTCCTAAACCACTGACTGAGGGGGCTCATCCTGGGCAAACAACCAGCCCACTCAGTTGATGGCTGACATTGATTAATCGAGGGCCTGATTCATTAAGTGTTTTGCACCAAGTTTAATTTGCACCTGTTGTTTTAGATCCAAGATAAAACACCACAACAGAACTGAGCATGAAACTGTCTTCATTTATTTCAATTGCTCCTTCTCTCTCCTTAACCTTTGTTTATTCGTTTATGAGTCTGATCTCTATGTCTAATTTCTGTTGGGGGGTAAAAACAGCAATGCAATATGTACCATTGCGTAAACACTTTAATCAAGCCCTTCGTTTGGGTGGATTTGAACATATCCTCAAAGGTTTTCAAAAGAGCCTGGAAATATGGAAATATTCCCCAGTTGTTGGCACAGCTGAAACGAGGGAGATACAGATGTCATATTGCAGATCTAATGATAAAGATTAACACTCGGCTACACTTGAAGCTTTTGTCAAAGTACCGTTAAATGTTCCTCTTGACAACCCAGACACAATTGTTACTGATACACAACGTGTGACTGGGTAGTACTTCATCAAGACCTGAAACATATCGGGCACACACATTCCAGATACTGCCTCGGTTATCAGTCCGTTAGACTGGGTGTATCTCTCTGCTCTGAGGTTCCTCTCCAGGGATAGTTCTCACACCCACATTGTCTTTTCTATATCAGTCTGTGGGTTGGGAGTCTTCAAGAGGCGCCTATCATTGGTTTTTATTAGTTTATAAAGCAGTTATTTTAAAACTCCCATTTTACATGCTTTGATGGCAGACACATTCCGCCCGAAATCTAGATATACTTATACTAGATATACTGTCAGTATACAGAGTAGATTGTCCTACAAAGACACTTAGATTTAGATTTTGTAATCTAAAAATTAATTAGACTCCTATACTTTCTTTTCTTTTCTTTTTTTGTTTCTTTTTATTTCACTACTCGATCTTTACATGCTTTACAAAAGCATCTTTGAGGGTCTAGAAAAGCGCTATATAAGTCTAATGTATTATTGTTGTGCACTGAAGGGCAAGCTAAGCTGCTGTGTTCTGAACCCCCTGTAACGTCCCTAGATGTGTTTCAGTGGTGCCTGACCAGACCACCGGGCAGGAAGCTAAGGGTGATAATACTAGGTTCTGCAGGACATGTTTGGTCAGATGTGGTGTTGAAAAATAAGTCTCTAGAGATTCTTGTTTCTCCCCATCGTTTGCACAAGTGAATGTGTATGAGACTGTTAGTTTACAGTCTAACGTTACACATTCAGCTGTGGTTTATAGTGTTTTGATCCAAATACAACGCTCTTAGTCTTAGACATGTTCAGGACAAGTTTGTTTCCAGTAAACCAGTGAAATAATATCTGGAGGTGATTTCCTTAACTGTAACCGGAAAACACCAGGAAAGACACATGGATACACCATTTTCATGACTATAACACCTTTTTTGATAGCCAACATGTCCAAGCAAGTGCTGAGGTCATGGTTCATGGTCCTCACCGTAGCTTCACCATTCAGTTATGAATGTCTATACCCATTCCAACCCTAATGCCGATATCAGCAACCTAGCAAACAGACAATAAGAGTTGCATGATCAAAGTGATCATTATGTTTTCACATAATGATCACTTTGATCATGCAACTCTTATTGTCTGTTTGCTAGGTTGCTGAGAAGCCCACAGAGTGAAGAAGTCTGTGATCACACCCGTATGTTGAAACGCAGGCTTATTACCGTACATTTGTTTTACTCTATTAAATCTAATTTTCTCCACCTGTTTGTGTAAGAAGGCTACATTAGCCTATGTGTGTCTGATCGATGATAACGAGCATGAGTGTAGGGAGATGGACAAATTGGACAAATTCCCCCCAATTACATTTGGAGCACTTTTATGCATAAATTGATTGCCAGGAGACAACATCAATATTTGTTTTGAACATGGTTTGCAGTAGTTAGAGAAGAGGATCAATAGTTAGAGATAGAGAAATTAATTGAAGAAATGATGGGAATCTAATCCTAGAAAGTAATGCTTCATTGTTTAGAAAATTCCAACGTTTGATCCTGCATCAAAATGTTGCAATTCTAATTAACATTTAAAATCACCTTTAACACATATTGAAAAAGAAAGTTTGAATAATGTCAGAGAAGTTGTCATTATTTATTTCTGTCTTTCAGTTGTGACAATTTAAGTGAGTCTCTAAGAGTTGCCGAAAAAATAGAATAAAAGTAGCAGGTAAAGAAAGATACCTGACACTGTGGTAATTAGACATCTGTTATATCTAAGTTTATCTTATATAAGTTTCAGAAAATCAAACTTTAAAAAAATCTTCATACCCTCAATTTGCACCATTTCTGTAGAATGACTCATATACTGCCATTTTCCTTTCCTAACAGGTCACCTCCAATGATTTTGTTGGCAGCTCATTTAAACCCAGAACTTCATTAAACTAAATAGGTGCTTTTTCATATCAGTGATATGAACTTTCTCTTGTCCTATTTGCCCTTTGATTGTTTCACATCCTGTAAGCCAAGGGCTGATTATGACCCACCTCACACCTGACAGTGTCATTATCCGCTGGCACTGGCTTGATGGCCACCAGAAAGACCCTTTTAGAGGCTCTGGGATAACTGTACTACAGAAGGTAGCATTTAATGAACAATGAAATATTAAGGCTACAGTGGTGAAGAAGGTATATGATTGTAATTACCATTGGCTTTCCAAGGTTGATTCTGCAGGCTCTGAATAAAGATGGCTGCCAAAAGTGCAAAATCAGGAAAGTGTTACACATAGTGTTTGTGGTAGGTGATTAACTGAAGAACACTTGGAAGTTGTATTTGCTAATACTTCACACTTCCCCCCAAAAAATCTTTCTCACAAGGGATGTTTGTGGCTTGCTCTGTTGAACGATTTAAGTAACTGACATGTATTTCACAATTATGAATAAAAAGGTATTCTTTCCTGGATCTGTACATTTGAATAAATGTAAACTAGTGTGAGACTGAATGCTCATGGGTTTTAGTATTCATTTATTTCTCAGATTTCAGTCCCCTCACGTGATGTTATAACAAAGATTGGCTTTGCCTGTCTTCAGAATGGATGATATCTGTCACAAGGACAGTCTGATTAACTCATTAAAAAGTATTGCATGTATAATTGATGCACAAGTATGCAAATGTTATTACATTTTCATATCCTTTTCCAAGAAGAATTAAATACATCATATTGAAACTTTAATTATTTACAAGCGTAAAGATGTAGTTTCACTGAGTGTGAAGGAGACAGATAATGATATGGCTTTTTGAATAGAATTAAACGTATTTGTGTCAGGCGAGGTTGAAAATCAATCTTACTATGGAATTGATGGGTGATCAAAAACTTTGAGTTTTGGACAAGTCATGTAAAAATGTACAAGTGTAAGGTCATTTAAAAAAGCCACAAAATGTATGCAGCACTTTGTACATACTGCCTGTTTCTCATAAACCGAAATGTGTCCATTTCCGTCAACATTTTGTTCTCTAATCGAGTCATAATAGACACAACATTGGCCTGTGTTACACTTAATATGGCACGAGAGGTACCCACACCGAACTTCTGTATAACCTCAGTCTTTGACAACCGCACAAGAAAAGCTCCACTGTAATCCGTGCTCCTACCCTGCCAGTCTGCCCTGATATAGGACGAGAGAGCCACAACTCTAGTAGCTGTGTGTCTAATGTTAGCTATCTAACGTTACATGTTTTAAGGCTGATTTGTGCAGGACAGTCCCGCATTTTAACACATTTCCATGTCACATTTCCCCCCTTTGATAGCATATGACACCCGAAATGTAACTAATGTTCGGCCGCAAAGTTGTTGCACTGTTGTCCTATATCAGTGCAGACTGGCAGGGTAGGAGCACAGGTTGTTAGCCTACAGAACACCGCTATTCTCTCATGGTCTGACAATGAAGCATTGTTCTTTTTTATTCGATGACGACGTGTTTGATCGATTGATAGCATAAAACTTAAGTTGTGAACGAATTGCGAGCGTCAATGCTTTTCTACTGACTTATGAGGGTCTTGAAGGGTTAAGCCATTTGCCATGGGTGGGGGGGGGGGTTACTCGTGTGTTTATAGTGGGGGGGTAAGATAAAGAAGAAAAAAAAAGTCAGGACAGACACTTATTTTGTTTGGTGTGATAATTGTGAGTTTTTCATGTGTACTGTTTTGTAATAAATAATTGATTACAAAAAAAAAAGGGTTATGCCATTTCACAAGGGAAGATTTTCAACCACTTCCCCTTGTGACTCTCTTCCGAGGGGCAAGCCGAAAAGCAAGTGGCACTCCGAAACGAGGGGTAGGAGTAAGAAAAGGGAAATGGGATTGAGCCTAATTATCTCCTCTAATAGAGTTCAGACTCTGACAGCTGAACGTGCACACGCCGTGCACGCAAGAGAGAGACCGGGGCCTCTCAAGCAGAGTGCTCCAACACCTGTGGTCCCAGATGCTTTCTCTCCATCGCTTCCTTTGACCCAGCCATCATGGTCATAAGCCTTGAATAATCTTAAAATTGTGTATTTCTCTATCCCCCCCCCCCCCCTCTCTCTCTCTCTCTCTCTTTTTTTTTTCTCCTTCACACTCAAACCCCCCCCCCTACCCCTCCCCTCTCTCTTTCCATAAGAGTTTATAAATGCTGTTTGATGTGCTGCAGATGTAAATGAGAGGTGAACTTTGACCTCCTGCCTATTGATCAGAGATGGAGACCCATAGGCTATAGTGGTGCTTCTCCCCTGGTCGGATAGGGACTTCCTCTCCAGGGATTCTACCAGGACACCATCAGGTCCATGTCTGAAGTAAATGGGTTGTGACTGTAGTCAGAATATCATACATGCCCTGAAGTGCTGCTTTAGCTGCTGTTAAAGTCAGCCAACAGTCCCTTTTGTGTATTCCTCTGTGTACGGCTTTGTTCAGTGAATAACCACCCATCAATGTGAATGACCATCATTCCTATGTACAGTATGTTGATTACTTTTGAATTGTCTTTAGCATTTGTGTTACATAATAATCCGAAGTCTTCAACAGCTTGCTTATCCATGAAGGTGATTTGAATGTACTCTACAACATGAAGCGTTTGCAAGAGCTTTGGAAAAGTCCACCAGTACTTCCACAATAAATAACCATGACAACAAGATGACTAGCGGGGATAATATGATATACCAGATTAAATTAGAGGTATGTGATTAGATTTGATTAGAATAGATGTGATTACATCGGAGTAGATTACATTTATGGCATTATGAGCTCTCGATGGGCAAGCAAACTATTTCAAGACGTTCAATATGGTGGCATGATATCCCAACTACCCATTTACCTACCAGAAGTACACACTTATATATATATATATATATATATACATATATATACAGTATATATATGTATTTATTTCTTTATTTTGAGGACAATATAGTGCATTGAAATGAAGCTGTTTTGATTGCCCATGCTCTCTAACAGAGAAAGGGGAAACAAGGTACTGAACAGAACTTGACCATTTACTGACTCTCACACCTCTCACGAAGACCTGCAACTGGATCAAATCTACTGCATGTATTCATCTGAAGTCATTACAATCTTTCTCTGCATCGACGCTTTCGGGGATCGGATTTCCTACGTTTCTGTGGTTCACTTGTTTGTCTTTGTGCCGACGCTGTTCACGCTTGAAGGAGCGGAGAGGAGCCGGGGCCACCCACAGACCAGCCTCACCTGTGCGTGTTACTAGCAGGAAATTGCATCGCGCCCACTCAAGGAAGTAAGCAATAAGAATACACTATTCCCTGGAGGAAAGGAGAGAATGATATGACACGTGTAGGAGCAGAGTTATAAATAGATATCCGACTAGAAGCAGTGAACAATGGTGTCGTGTGTATGTACAGTTACAGTAGGGTCATAAGTACCTCCTAGGTTAATTATTATGCGTGTCTGATGGCAATTAATGGGCTTCAGACCAAACTACTGTAAGCACGCAATAACAAGTTTAGGAAACACAGAACCACACTTTTTTTTTTTTTGCACAAACACAAAGTGGGCCACTTGCAACGTCGCAGGCAGGTATAAGACATTTCTTTTTAGGAAAAACCACAGCCACGTAGTTCTGAAATATGGACCACAAACATTGGAATAGTGGTGCTTCCAAAAGGAATGCCAAAAAAGAAAAGGAGGCAAGAGAGACAGTTTTACTTCAAAATGTTCCACTCACTGCCAACTTCTTTCAAAAACCCTCTGATAGTAATAATGATGACAGCAGCATTATTGTCAGTGAGCTGTGAGGAAGGAACTAGCACTATTCCAGTTTCCAGTAATGTTGTCACTCCCCCAGAGCCATCCTTTGTAGGTGAGCCATCAACAGCTAATGGTATACAAGAACCATCATTTCCACCTCAGGAGCAGTTGGGCAGTTCACAAGAATCAAATCAGCAACCAAGCCATTCTTGGTGCGATGAGGTCACTGACCCTGCATTATGGCAAAGCATTTCCAATGACATTGTTAAGTCAGTGCTTATTGAAAGCAGTCCCCTTCCAAAACCACAGTGAAACATGCCCAGCTCCAGTCTGAGATGGTTTGTGGTGGAAAGACAAGAAGTTTCTGAACTGTATATTGCCAAATGCGCAGAAGGTTTCTAGACGGTGGCTACTGTACTCACCCTCAACAGGTTGTGTGTACTGTTTTGCATGCAAACTGTTCTCCAGCAAGCTCGCTGGCTTTAGCCAGGGTTTAGTGACTGTAAGGTGTAAGCACTCTGAACGAATAGGGGAACAAGCAAAGAGTGTAGAACACAGATCACACTTGGCTTTGCACCAGCAGACAAAGGGGATCGATGCAGATCTCATGGAGCATCATGATGGGGGAAGTCTTTCGGAAGACAGATTAGACAGTCAGACATTAAAATCGCTTTCCAGTAACCAGGCAGAGTCAACCATGGCACTGTGGAGAAATTCCACCCACATTAGAGAGGTCTTTGGTGGTATGTGCAATGATGATAATGCGAAAAGTGATACTCGAATTGAGGCTGCTGGACTATGTGCTAAATCCCTTCGCTGAGGGATTTTGTGGCGGGACAGCGAGACCAGTTTGAGGCTTTTGATAGGGCAGCCTTAAATGTGACAGAGTAAGAGGAAACGCAAAACATTTGCAGATGAGAGCTCAGAGCCAGGTGTGACACTTGAGGGGAGGGCTAAGTTCAAAATAGAAACATTTGATGCGGTCATTGATAAGCTAGTGGCATGCCTTGAACATCGCTTGGACGCTTACAAGCATTTGACCAGTCTCTTTGGAGCTCTGTTTATGTCTGATCAGGTTGTCTGACAGTGATGTCGTAGGGGAAAAGGTAAATGCAGTCACCGCTGCATAGCCATCAGACCTGGGCATCAACTTTGCCAACGAACTCATCCATTTCAAGTCTTTCATGTCTGACTCTGAGGGTGAGACCTGCCCAACTAAATTGCTTGAGACGTTGCAGTCACTTCATCTGCGGTCAGTGTTCCCCAATGTTTTGTGGCACTTCAGATTTTTCTAACTTTGCCAGTGACAAACTGCCAGGGTGAGTGACCATTTTCCCTTTTGGGGCAGAATAAAATATGAGCTGCGGAGTAGCATGTGCCAAACACGTCTCAGCTCATTGTCACTTATGTCAATAGAGTCAGACCTTGTCAGACATCTCGATGTTGATGATCTAGTGAATGATTTTGAGAGGAGGAAGGCAAGAAAGACACCAATATAGGAAACCGCCTCCAAAAGTAGTGTGCCAGGGGCCTAACAAGACTTGATCCGGCCCTGCTATTTTGTCTTAAGCAAGTACCAAATCGTTTTGGTATTTTTACAGAAAGAGGAAGCAGGAATCAAATGGTAAAATAGACTGCACTTATATAGCGCTTTATTCCAAAGCACTTTACAATGGCCTCTCATTCCCCCATTCACACTCCTATGGCGGCAAGCTACCATGCAAGGCGCCAGCCCGCTCACTGGGAGCAATTTGGGGTTAAGTGTCTTGCCCAAGGACACCTTGACATGTGGCCCGTCAGGGATCGAACCTCCGACCTTGCAATCATTAGAAGCCGGCTCTACCTCCTGAGCCACAGCCACCCGGAATCAGAACGGACGTCTGTATTTATTGACGTTGTTGAGATAGTAAGATATTGACAGGCAACAGAGGGAGAACATGTGGGATAATGATAAGCCTATGTCTAAGTGTAAATAAATGTCAATAAAGGTTTCTTAACCCATTAAACAAGTAAAGATTTATTGGAGGAATTTACAGTAGGAGTAGGGGAATTCAACGTGTAGATGTCGGCATGCTCTACAACCTTGAATTACTCAGTCTAACTTACTCATCTGCCAGCACTTGTAACGTATACGCAGTAGAGTAAGAAGAAACCAAGCAAGTTACAGAAAAATGCTGACATTGCAAGTGGCCCAAGTCTGTTTTCATGCTACTTCAACTTTTGATCATACACAGTAGTTAGTTTGGTCTTCAGCTCTTTCATGTGGCAAAACATAGTGTTTCATATTACTTGATTTGGCCCTACACTTTATTAGCATCATAACTTCACTTAAGTTAAGCTTAACAGAGCAGGTGCACACTGATATGAATATTTCCAGAATTCAGTACAGGAGGTCTTTTCATAGACAAATTGTAGCCTTGCTTACACGTCAGGAATATAATTGCCCTGTGTTGTGACTATGACTCATCTAACAATGGAATCATACTCTTCTCTTTGAACTATGGTCACGGAAACCATCTCGGTAGAAAAAGAAGATACATTTTTAACAGTACACCACGCCAGTGTATGACAAGGTGATATCAAGTCTGACCCTCATTATAACCAGACGGACTGTATCTCCTGGATGCTAGCTAGACGTGTCCAACAAACATGTCTATTAGTAGGAGGGGTGACGTGAGTGGAGCTTGGCTCTCCGCCAGGCCTAAATTGCCGCCTGTGAGTGTCTTCTTGCCATATGGGTTTTGCTGTAGCGAGCTGAAAGGGACCCAGTGCAGGTTAAGATGTGTCGGATTTAACTGGGGATTAATTGGTACTGGGAATGGACCGTGCCATCTGTGCAATCAGTCTGTTCTTTCTGTGCAAGCCCCTCCTACCCCCACTCCATCCTGCCCCCTCCTCCTCTCCGCTCTCTGAGAGAGCAGTGGTTTGTTCCATAGAGACTTGGGGGAGTAGGAACGTTGGTTTGGGGGGAGGGGGTGTGGGTCATCAATGCTTTCCCTGTGCACCGAACGAACACAGGATGGGAGTGTGCCAGTAATAGGCCATTGAAAAAACCTCAAATTGATTATCTGGGATGAACGTTTTTGTATATGCTTTTCTTTGCCGCTCTCCCTCTTTTCTTTTCTCTACCTCTATTCTCTATGTCTTGCTTGTTCTCTCTCCTCATGCAATCTCCTCATTCAAAGCATGTTATAAAGGGCTGGCCATGACACTTTCTCCTTCAATGCAAAATCCCAACCCAGCCACTTTCTTTGTAGGAGAGAGAAAGAATGAGCTCGCTTTGAATGTGAATATTCAAAAGGAAACCTTTCAATGTGAGGTAATTTATCAAGCCGAGAAAGCAGGGCTGGAATTTAATCCTCATCCGTCAATTTGATACCTTGTGTTAGATCTAGGCACAGCTCTATCCCACTGCACACTTTTCAGCGGGATCATTTTCAGAATGTTGAAAAGTCAAAAAAGACAAAACATTTGTGGCCGGAACATTATTCCCGTGTCCATTTCATTGACAACTATCCAAGGTTTTTTTGTTCTTTTTTGTCACTGTTTCCCCTTTTTTTTTATTCACCAACTCTTTATTTAAATGTGCACACCTGTAAAAACTGGCACA
>NC_137683.1:9315917-9523417 GCF_963989245.1 Nansenia antarctica | reverse complement strand
ATTCATGACAATAATAACAACATAGTGCTTTTTTGGTGTGTCATGCTCGTGTTTTGAAATTGCTTGTGATTTGAGGTATTTTGGAGGTGGGATTGTAGTGGTACCCTCTAGATGATTTGTAGCATAGTCGTGGCGTGGCGTGGCATCACTGACGGCGGTGGAATATGGAGCAGTGTGTTGTTGGGGGGGGGCATGCATGGTTTTGTGGGTTGGTGAGCTGTTTGCAAGGTTATGTTTCAAATAGTGAGGTGGCTTTTGAGTCTGCTGCTGGGCAAAGTCTTCTTAAGGCAGCTTATGAAATGTGGTGTCCCAGGTGGGAATGACCGGGCGTGGCTTAGCGGTAGGTCCATTGCGAGTGTTCTCACGTTCTCAATCACATTGTGATACAGTAGGGCACCACGACTGCCTACACCAAGAAGCAGCTAGAGTGGTGCCACTCCCACCCAGGCAACAGCCTCTTTGAAGTTCTCCTCTCAGGGAAGAAGTTGTGGACCATTAAAACAAAAACACACTTCCATAACAGCACCTACCCAGAGGCTGTGTGCTCTGCGAACTCCACCCAACAACCCAGCTCCATGAACTTACCTGAACACCATGCTACACTCTAACATTTAGCACTTCATGGCCTGACCTAATACTATTTATTTCAGATTACATCTATCTTCTACAATGTATTTGTCTATCAATGTTGACTTTTTTTTTTAAGCGTATGTTTATGGATGTTATTGTCTGGATTTGTCTTCTGTTTAACATGTGTGCTGCACCGAAGCAAATTCTTAACAATCTGTAATTGTTATGGCAATAACATATTGCATCTTGAACCTTCAATGACCCCCACACCCCACCCCACCCTGTGATGGAGCTAGCTCAGTGCCCCTGGCCTCCCTCTGGCCAGGCCTGTGTGGAGGGGGGGGGGGGTCCTTGCTGTATAATCAGTGGGCTCTGGTGGGTGGAGAGAGGCAGGTAGACTCACTGTGAGCATGTCGACCTCTCAGAGTAGAACCCAGCCCTGCCCAGTCTCTGGTTACTGCCTAAAGACAGGGGGTGGTGGGAGCACACACACATGCTCTCACACACGCACACACGCTCTCACACACGCGCACACACGCTCATAGGGGAGTCCATATTGTACTGCTCACTCTCTGTTTCCTGCGTCATCAGATGTTCCATCAGTTTGAAGGAAAACTATAATAGCCTATTCCCATTGAAAACCATACTGATTATGATGACTGTAAGTCATTTGAAATGAAACATTATTTGATTGTTTCTTATCTATAAAATGATGAAGTAGCCAAGAACACACGCCGATTCATCCGTGTACGTCTAAGTAAAGAATAATCTCTTTTTACAATAATTAAATATGGCATATCCTCAAGGATGTGGAGTTTAGTCATGGGAAAGGAGGTTCAGCTTGACTGTGTTTCCACGGAGGGGTCAGAATGTACGCCCTGGGCCACGGGATAGGCTTAGACAAATCTTAGTCAAGATCTGACCCTTGGTGAGCAGGAGGTCAGCAAATACTTCTCTGGACCACAACCAAAATGTCAACAGGCAACACCAGCCCCCAGATATGCAGCTCCACATCTTGTATTCCACTTCATAAAAACATAGAGAGAGAGAGCGTAGAGAGCGTAGAGAGGGAGTAGCGTATATATCTCAGCTTGGAAAATGGATTCAAGCTACAGCTACAGGAACTTAACTCCTGCAGTTAAATGACAAAATTACTGTTAGAATGTAATCGGTTTTGCAACCCAGTGGACTGCTGTTATTCTTTATTGATTGTACACATGGATATAATTCTCAATAAAGAGACCAAACCAAACTAAAATTGATCATGCCAAAATAGCCCGTAATCCATAACATCATTTCACTGTACGTTCAACTGCAGGATCCCCAAAAACGTCGCTGAACATCTCCAGCGCGTTTCATTTTCACATCAACGACACGTTGAAAATAAACGTTAGGCTTTCAGTCTCCATGTCTAAAACAAGACACAGTCGTGGCGTGACTCCGAACAGTAGCCTACAGTGACCGAGAGAGAGGGAAGAAAGGAAAAAAAGGGCAAAAGTTGTCATTGAGAAGAATTGTTATTTATTCTGGAATTAATTAATGACATGCTATTGAGAATAAGCTTGTTAGGCAAGATAATGGAGGGGCCAGGAAATAAAATAGCACGGTTTCCATCTTTTTTCCAAGCAGGAGCCCCTGGTAATGGGGGGCTCTCACAATCTGCTAGCTGATTAATCAGGCTAGCTGTGTGTTAGCCCTGAGACAGAGTCCTCTCCGGCGCTTTGTTCTACCAGCCTGAGGCACGCTCAACAATAAACCACCGCACTCTGTGCAGGGGAAAGCAGCTTGCACTTTATTTTGGAGGGGGGGGGAGTAGGACGAGGGAAAGAGGGTGGATTTATTAAGCTTGAACCGCAATTCAAAGTATGCCGGAACGAGTAATGAATCTCCAACAAGAAATAAATAACTTGTTGTATTTGAGGGGCTGAGGAAGAAATGGGGTTGGAGTGGGAGAGCAAGCATTCGGGCTCGACGTGGCAATCATTCTTTGGAGGGCGTTAGTTTATTTCGGAGGATATACATCACTATTGTGATGTAAATTCACACACACACCGCTCTGGGGGCCTCTCGGGGGCAAGTTATACAAAACTTAGGTGGCTGAGGTGGGTGCCTGTGTCGTTACAGAAGGTTTTTAGAACACAACCAACATGGAGAGGGGAAGCTAAACAGCTAAACAGCAGTCCGGCAGGCAGGGAGGGAAGGGAGATAGTCAAATGAAGCAGGTCCTAATTGGATTGTCATTGATTGTTTCAACAGCCCCCTGTCCGGTTGCTGATGCATGATGGGAAGGGTGCTGACCTCTCAGACACAGCCAATCCGTCAGAGGTAATGAACACAGGGCACCGGGGCCACATTTCAACCCCGTGTGAAAGCTCTATCGAATGACCACATGTAGCCACATACCTACTGCCACTGTTTGGTATTCAGAGCACACGCTGGCAACAGATTTGTCATGCCTAAAGGTGCTCTGTTGCCATTTTTTAATATATTTTTCACTGTTACAATTTGATTTACTTCTCTCGGATTCCGAAGTGGAAGGAAATGTGTGTGTGTTCAGAAGTTGAAAGCGGCGTCACAGAGGTCCTATTCATGCCTCGGCGTGCGTTGTGGAAACAGTCGGAGACATCGGGGAGTCTTGTGCATCCTGATGAATATGAAACAGAACGGGTTGTATTTATTCATGTCTCATTGTCCCTGCAGTGGGTCCTCACACTTATTTCTGCATCTATGCAGACCCCCGCAGCAAACCAGCCAGATGAATAAATAGCCATCTAAGTAGACGTCTAGAAAGTGGAACAAAATGTTGGTGGTGGGTGGGGGTGGGGGGGGGGTTCCCCTAGACCCCTACCCAGACCCCCAGTCCTGTGTGAACCCCTACCTGGGCAGACTCTCCAGGAGGCATCTGGGTCTCTCTAGTGCTGGAGGCTGTGGGTTTATGAACACTGAAATATTCTGCCCTCAGGGCAAACTGAGTTGTGGTGTGGGCAGTGTGGGCACTCGGAGTGTGGGCGCCGTGCCAGAGAACCAGGGGGCATCAGCCCAGCCAGCGAGCGAGCGAGGGGCAGCATGCAAAGGGGGATTAAGGTAGGAATCGACAAAAAAGGAGAAGGAGAAAAAGAACAGGGAGGGAGAGAGAGAGAGAGAGAGAGAGAGAGTCAAAATGAATGCTCAGACCATCAATGTCTGGATGAGGAAGCAATTAGACAACAGGCTTTTGTCCATTTGGAAGAGAGAGAGAATTGATTTCATCCCTCCATCCAAAACCGCGAGGACGGAACTTCCGCAATGCCAAAGTAAACAGAAACGATGAACTGTGTAATGCTAACACAATACTGTTTATCGTATGATACTACATATGACCAAGAAACACACAACATTCTCAATTCTCAAGACACCCCCCTCCCCCCCTCCGCCCCCAGCAATGTTACGTACAGAGAATGAAATAATGAGCGCAGCCAACTAATAACATGAAAGTATGGCTCTGCATATGCAGTAAGGAGAGCTTTGCAATGCTGACATACAATGCACTGATGATCGCACCTGTCTCTCTCTCTCTCTCTCTCTCTCTCTCTCTCTCTCTCTCTCTCTCTCTCTCTCTCTCTCTCTCTCTCTCTCTCTCTCTCTCTCTCTCTCTCTCTCTCTCTCTCTCTCTCTCTCTCTCTCAAGCATACATGAACAAACCACACAAATACGCCCACGGATGAACACACAAAATAAACACACACGCACACGCACACGCACACACACATACACACACCTGTGTTATTTAAGGACGTCCAGTTAGGCAGAACAGAATCTTTCTTCCCCCTTTCATCATCAACTTACATTTATACATATTGCATTTATATATACTTATGTATATATAAAGTATAGATCAATGCTGTTGAAAAAAGCCTCCCACACGTTGCTCAGACTGTGAAAGGGATTTTCCGACAGTGCAACAGCTCCCTCTAGTGGCAGCGAAAGTCATCTCACAGTGTTCTGCCTTTGAAGTTGAGAAGCTAAGAAAAGTTAAGTAGCTGATCAGGCTTTTAATGTAATATAATATTATACATGTGGTGGGGAATTACAGTATATTTTTCAAGAGGAGCATGAATGTGATTTATAGACTACTAGATTGAGCTGGTAAATACTGAACCAGAACCTGTGGGGGGGCAGGCAGGGGGGGGGACAAATAATGTTGAGTCTGCCCTGAATATCTCTGTTTTTCAACTGTCCTTTCATGTGCATATCAAAGTGATTCATAAAAAAAGAGATGATGGCTTCATTGAAATGAGAGTTGCATTTATATATATATATATATATTTATAGATGGACAAGAATAGAACTGAACCGGCAATGTAGCTTATCAGAACCCCCTCCCCCACAAACAAAAATAAGCTCACCCTTGACCTTCTGTCCACTGAGTTTGAATGGCCACCTTGGTTGCATTTCAAATCGTCAATCCAATGCATTTTGAAGTATCACTCTCACAACGATACGCAATAAAACAGTCATGAATAGGAAATGACAGTTTTAAAATTCCAAATGGCTCTTGTGACGCTCTACTCCATCCAACTTAGTGAGTCTGAGTGGGGTACTCTGGTCAGATCTCATCAACAGTCAGCGACCTTGAATAATCTTAGATATCTCATATTAATATCATATTGCTGAATTAAACACACCAAATGCACTGTATCATCAACCAAAATGTAATAATTCTATAGTTTATTCTATAGTTTACCTAATCTCTAGTTTCTATCGGTTGTCTCCAGATATTGGGATACAATTAGTTTGATCTAATAATGAAATGTCCAACTTCTTCCTCCCATAGAAAAGCAACAACCCATCCTTTATTAATTGCCCAGCCTTGCTTATTTGTCACGTAGAAAAAACAACTGCTGCCTTAATTACTGGAGGGCTGTGTACTTCTGATACGCTCTTCCTGAGTGCGTGTCAGAGCATGCCGATGAGCTAATGTATTCTTGCTGTTATTGCAATTAGTCCACGGCCAATAATAGAGAACGCCGGGGTGACGGAGACACCGCTAATCGAAGCAGGTGGCGGTGGCCCTGTCTGTCAGTCATCACAAAGAGAGGGTCGTTAGCTATCAAGATATTAAACGATCCGCAGGGTCAAGGGTCAAGTCATGCAACCTGGGAATGCTGTCATATCTCAACTCTCTGGGCAATTATCTACCACAACCATCCACGGCGTTGAAAACGATAGAACTATGCTAGTAATGTAATACTAACAATTTGTTATTGGCTTCTGAAAAAATAACAATATGTTGGAGGAATTCAGCAGTGTAGCGTGCAGTCTATCAGTAATGCCCTCTTTTTATTTCAATTTTTTAGCAATTGGGTTTTAATGAATTCTACAATGAATAACCAACCCCCAAAATTATTTTTCAATATCCTCTGATGATATTCTGCCATCCTTCTATATTAGCAGATTTAATATCAGAACGTGCCGAAAACGCTGCATAAGGTGATGCTGGATTTGATTAAGAGTTTATAGTTTCAACAAATCAGGTGTGGGACACAATCATAGGCGTGTTTTTCAATCTACAGTAGTCCCTCAAGCATCAGTCTGAAATATTAACAATCATCACTCCGCCTTGATTTGCATATTTTCTCCAAACCAATTCAATTTTACCTCCCAGTTAAAACCAATTATAAGGCCACATATCCAGCCTATTTGTAAGGCGTTATTGGTGTTTTAATTTCTAACAGATGAACTCAAATGACTCAAAAGAGATGTTCTATTACAAAAAAACAACAGCGTTTATGTACGTTGGCACGTGGTGGTGGTGAGGTCTTCAGGACCATGGTCAGCTCCCCAGTGAGGCTGGAGTCAGCTCACTGTACTCACCCTTCTAACACTGCGTATGCACATGTACATAATAAAGCACTGACATGATTCGTCAGTAAGTATTAGACATGAATTCACATTCCCAGATTCTCCGGTTCTGAGAGAGTGTGCCTGTGCTGTGCAGTGGTAATAATGGGATATCTGCATGTGCACAGCATACCCACTGTTTCACAGAACGTCCCACGCTGCCTCTCTGCAGGGTGGCCATTTATCTACGTCGTAATTACCATCATTTATACAACACACAGCACACATGGCTCACATGCCACACGTGCGCACACACGCGCGCACACACACACACACACACACTCTTACACACACACACATACTCACACACACACACACACACACACACACACACACACACACACAGTCAATGAAACCTGTGGGAATCAGAACAATCATGTCATGAACTGGTTATGTTGTGTGCTCCATCTTTAAATGTACACTAAACCTGCGCCACATTTTATCCCAAGTTAAAAAGGTAGGAAACGAAGTAAGAGAGCGAGAGAAAGAGAGAAAGATAGAGAAAAGGACATAAAACAGAAAGAAAGTGAAAAAGAAGGCTTCACAGAGAGTCAGAGAGGAGACAATGATATCCTGTCAACTATCCATCCATCCATCCAACCATCCATCTGTCTCTTCTCTCCCCAGTAACAACTGGTACACATCCTCCCTCCCTTGCGCTCTCATGTATCACATGAACACTGCTGTTCCACCTCAGTCTGGTATCTCTCTGCCTATGGCAACACAGGCAGAGGAACACCACTTGACCAGGTGCCCGTCTAATCTAAGAGGTCAGGAGGGTTACCTCTCAACATGATGAATCTAGTCTGAGCCTCTCCGTATACAGGTAAGTCTGTCTGACTCACCACAGGGTATAATTGGATATAATCATCTGATAATCAGAAGTTGTTACACATGTACTAAGTTTTTGCACAGTCTGGGGCGGGGGAGGGGAGGGGGGGGGGTGCTCTTTTTTAATTGGTTCTGCTACTAATCTAAGAAGTAATTAGTGTTTGTAAGGCAAGTAGTTTCCAGTTCAACAGCTAACAACGCTAACGATGATGCAATGGGACGTTTCTGAACACGCCTCCCATAACTCTAGCATGGACAGAAAATCGGGGGTCAGAGGTACCACAAATAATTGGACCAAGGGGGGGGGGGGGGACACAGAAGCTACGCTGATGAATTTTCATCTCAAATCGTTTTTGTAAATCAAACTCGGAGCCGTCCTTATGCCTCTACCGTCCATCCCTCCCTCCGCCCACTGGCGGACTCAGGGGGGGGCAGGGGGGGCGACCGCCCCTCCTGGTGCCCCCACGGTTGAAAAACGTCTCTCTTAAGTGCCCTTTTGAGTGGCGAAAATGCCCTTTTGAGTGGCGAAAATTAGAGGACGTACCCTATTGGTGCTCCTCCAATGGTCTAAACTTGACCATGTGCCCCACAGTTGAAAAACGTCGCACTAAAGTGCCCTTTTGAGTGGCAAAATGAGAGGATGTGCCCTATTGGCTGCCCTTCCAATGGTCTAAACTTGACCATGTGCACTGATGGGGTCCCATGTTGTGCAGTAGGTGCCCTTTTTTTCTTTTCGCCCTCCCTGCCCTTCAAACAGCCTGAGTCCGCCACTGCCTCCACCCCAACCCACTATCTCTTTCTCTCGTTTTCTCTCTGATAGCCAGGTGATATTAAAAGGGCTTCTCGTAAAACTAAAGAGATTGTGTACATCGTCAGGGGGAAGGAAGGCTGTAGCATTGATCCAATTTAGGGGAGAGGAATAGGGTGCTCTATGGAAAGTAATTATGTGCACAGACTGGTATCCCCCGTTCGCTTATCTGACTCCTGTTTCCATCAGATCTTATTAAAAAACAATGGCGGCGCCAAACCGATCTCTCCGTTTGCCAGTTGACTACACCATAAAAGTCAAAGCCCCATTGCTCCCTGTTGTGCGATAAGCTGAACGCACAAATTGGAACCGGACTGATTACGTCTCAACAGAGGCATGAAACCCTCAACCTGATGCTGTCTCTCTCTCTCTCTCTCTTTCTCTCTCTTTCTCTCTGTCTCTGTCTCTGTCTCTCTCTCTCTGTCTCTCTCTCTCTCTCTCTGTCTGTCTGTCTCTCTCTCTCTCTCTCTCTGTCTCTGTATCTGTCTCTCTCTCTCTCTCTCTCTGTCTCTCTCTCTCTCTCTCTCTGCCTCTCTCTCTCTCTGTCTCTCTCTCTATCTCTCCCTCCCTCTCTCTCTCTCTCTTTCTCTCTCTCTCTATCTCTCTCTCCCTCCCTCTCTCTCTCTCTCTCTCTCTCTCTCTCATTTTCATTTCGACTCTCTTACTTTCTCTCTCTCGCGCGTCGTCTGTCTCTCTATCTGACAAACTGTTCCCCAACAAAATACTGTATGTTTAATTAAGAAAGGACGTGAAGTAATCCAATATTGTTGTGTGTGAGTTTGTGAGCGTGTGTGAGGGTGTGAGGGTGTGAGATAAAAGAAAAGAGAGAGAACGAAAGAAAGAGGAAGCAACTTTGAATGACATTTATTAGAAACAGAGACGAGGAATTGTGCCTAAAAATCCAGAGATATATTTAAAAAAAACATATGTGTGTGTGTGTGTGTGTGTGTGTGTGTGTGTGTGTGTGTGTGTGTGAGGGTGTGAGGGTGTGAGATAAAAGAAAAGAGAGAGAACGAAAGAAAGAGGAAGCAACTTTGAATGACATTTATTAGAAACAGAGACGAGGAATTGTGCCTAAAAATCCAGAGATATATTTTAAAAAACCATAACCTGCAGAAATGTCCCTGTCATGACAAACTGACAGTGTGAGGTCCAGGCCCGGATCCTTAAGTATTTAAAAGCCTCCAGGCTCTTCTAGAGAGTGCATAAATTAAACACGGTGAGGGAATTCACTGCCTTTGTAGCTTGATGTTAACATAGCAGAGCTCAACTTCATGAAGAAACATGGCCGCAGGGGTAGAGATCTGAGGGCCGCTGTTTAAAATGGTGCAGACTGGTGAAAACGGTACTGACCCAGTCATTGTCATCACTGGGTCATCAGGCTGAACAAGACTAGAGTATTTAGATGCAGTTCTATTGTGTTCTCCCTCTTGCCAGGTATTGTACTGTTGCTCTACATATCTACATCATGTATCTCCAGTCATGTCTCCTTCTTAGTACCCAGCCTGTTTCAAATGCTTTACACTCTCTTACCTTTTCCCCACCCCATCTTCTATGACATTGTCTGGTTGCTGTGGTGGACAGTTGGTCTGGTAAGGATTATTTTTCCTTCTGTCTAGTAACCAATAACATGTCTTCCTCCTCTAGTTTCTCCCTGTGACCCATGCTCTGGCTGTTGTGGACAGTTGGTCTCCCTTTGTGTCCCTTCTGGACTGAGCTGTTGCACGTTGCTGTCAGGCCTTCTGACCCTGGCAGTGTGAGTGGCTGATTGTCTGTGGAGGTTGTGCAACCCAGCTGCAGCCTCCGTGTAACATCACATCACAGGTAGAGCCTTCACCTAATCTCACAACTCCATCGAGTCCCCCTACAGAGTCAACAACAGATAAGGGATGTCGCTGCGCTACAGAATCCGAATCAGAACGATTTTTATTGTCAAGTATATTCGCACATACAGGAAATTGACTTGGTGTGGTTGGTGCATAAGATATAAAGACACAGACAGCAATATAATAATAATAAAACAATAATAATAATATGTATGTACGGTATGTAATAAACAACACTATATAAGCAAAATAGTTTAAAAAGAAAATGACGGAAATGGGCAGTAGAGCAATAAGACTGTAAATTAGAGTATGGACAACTAATATAGATTGCAGGACCCCAGTATTGTAAAGTGGATGTTATTCTCTGTCTCTGGGACTATGCCCACACACAAAACTATAGGACAACATGCTGTGACTCACTGTACAGGGTATTGGACAGTTGGTCTCCCTTTGTGTCTCTAGACTGTGTTAGCCCACTGAGCTAAAACCTCCATATTAGACTAGGCCTGGGAGCTAATGCAAGTGTTCAAGTCTCTGGCTTAGTTCATAATTACCCTCCTACTACAATGCAGATTCAGAAAGACACAGTTATTTCCTTTAGTTGCTAAGTGAAGGAGAATTAGCCAATCCAATTTCACTGTAATTTGCAACAACACAAAAATTCCCTTGATTGGTTCGGCTTCCCACTGTGCATTCGCAGATTTTTCTCTCGAAGTGCTTTATTGAAGCTAATGTGTGCCGTACACTACAATAATCAGCCAAATCATTTCCCTCTATTAACACAAGTGGTGTTTTTCTCACTGTATGTGAGAGTGAGGGGAACAAGAGAAAAATACTACTTAGATGCAAATGAAGACAACAGGCAGCAGAGTAAACTGTCATTATTATTCAATGTTCTATGTGAAGAAGGACACGTACAGCAGGCCTAGAAGAATTAAGATTGAGAGTTGGGGTCATTTAGCAATAATTATTGAATCAAAGTACATCATCAGTCCTTCCTTGTATTCACTTGGTTTTGCAATCTGATTTATTGTCTCACTGATATGAATGTCTGTCTTCCTTTGAAGATAAATATGCAAACATTATATCGGATTTCACGTGTTTACCATAGAGAAAATGTGTATCTATGTTTTAAGTTATTGGTTCCTAGATTTGATTTTCAGTTTAGCAATTTGCTAAGTCAGAACCTAAGATTGTCCAGATTAACCTCTAAACTAATGTGTGCATGTACCCATCTGTCCATCAATGCTGTTATAGGATGGAATCGATCCAATTTGCTGACACTAGCAAACGTTTTAACATTTGAACACCAACGTTGGTTCAATTTCAATACACTGATTCAAAGACTCATGATAACTTAATAAACCAAAAAGCACCCACACAAATGCATGTACACACACACACACACACACACAGGCACAGACGTGCACATGCACAGACACACACAAACAACATAACACACAAACAACACAGACACACAAACAACATAATGATCAGCACAGAGAAACACAAATAATAACACAGTAGTGACATGTGGACAACGAGGCATTATCATGAAGCACACAGAACAGAACAGCACCTTTGGTATGTAAATACAGACTGGGCCGGACCAGATAAGACAACAAAACAAAATCCTCCATTTACACAAATGCCACGGGCTGTTAGTACGTCTGCTTCGTGCAGGAATTATCTGACACCCTGCCAGGCAGACGCCGGAATGTACAGAATCGTGCACACAAGTCGTTTAGCAGATGTACTGAGGCTCCACGTGCTGCTGTGGGATGTTGTTGGTGCACGGTTAAGGTGGAGTGAGGGAGGGGGGGGTGTGTGTGTGTGTGTGGGGGGGGGGGGGGTAGTATCGAGATTCAAGCAGTGAAGCTCCCATGATTGTTGGTAAGGTCACATCCCTGTAGGTAAAACAACAACAGGCAGATACAATCCCCCCCCCACACACACACCTTCCACCTGAACTTGTGGGAAATGAAAAACAAGGAACAACACAACGCACTGGAACACACAGCCACATACGTAGGCTTCGTGGTCTGAGTGGGTATAGTAGTGGGCCGCACGGCAAAAGACAAACAAACAGGAAAGCTCCCAAGTATTGAGCCAACAGGGGTGTGATCCGAGCTTCCCACACCCACTCAGTAACACCAACCAACACTCCTTTACTCCCAAAGCTTTATCTATCTGTTTATGTACATCCCTCTTTCCCCATGTCTTTACTGAGACATCAGTGTTCCCATCAGAAGCAGCTGCTTTGGAAACCCTTTTCAAGACACTATCCCACCACAGATACTGTGCATATCATTAAAGAGATGTGTTATTTACTGTGAAGATGCCGTGTCGTGAGCTTAGAATGATAAGGTTCTATCTCCGTTTAGGTTTAGTTCAGAGATATTGAGCGTTAAAGTTTTTTACATTCCATTATGTTTTGTGAGATGAAACCTTTGTATTTTATGAATTACTAACAACAACAAAATCAACATTTTAAAAATAACACCACACAGGCATTAATAAACACCTAATGGATCAGATTATGTAAAAAAAACAAAATTCTGACCAAAAATGGAGATAGAACCTTATAATTCTAACATCACAATGTATCATCACAGAGTGCAGTATATATTCTGACACCAAGAGCAGCGCTATGTTCAGTTGTAGTTCTTGATATCAGTGATAAAAAGACATGTTCTAACCCCAGAGAATTTGTTTTAGGATGTATTTAGCCATGAAAAGCAATATACAGTGTTAAGGGCAGCATTTTGTCTCATTCTCTGAGCATCTCTGAGACATTGGCTCCGAAAACGTTTCAACCAAATTCCTGGGGAACCTTTGATTGTTTGTCACACGGGATATAATATCCGTCTCAGCTAGACTCAATTCCCTAGAATGTGTTGCTGTTAAGTGTGATATCTAAGTGTAATGGATAGGTTTCACCTGTTGAGTGAGATGGTGAGAATCTTCATGAAGATATTGCGCCCCCTGCTGTTCATCCCTAGAACTGTTATAACATTGTAATAGAAACCTGTGGCTTGGGAGTTTTGTTTCTCCATACTATGTAATGTATTTCTGGTTAAGCTGTCTAAAGGTATTAGTCATTGAAGTTGTGTGTCTAATGTCCCATTATACAGTGTGAGTACCAGATTATGTCCACTAGATTGCAACTGTCCCAGCTAATAGGTGAATGTAGTGCAAACAAAATAAACTGTTCTCTATGTTAATTCACAATTGAACCTTCAAAATGATAATGATTTATACATGTAGAGTGAAGATTTGAAGTGAGAATTGTTTTATTTTTTTATTATTTAGTTTATTTATGTCATTTTTCAATACAACATCAAAGAAACGTGACTAAGGGGTCACACTGGGCCTGCAAAACTCAACCTCACCCTGACCTCAAACAAAACCATGTATGTATGTGTATGTATGTATGTATGTATATGTATGTATGTATATGTATGTATGTATGTATTGTGTATTAACAATTATTCCCGAAAGCAGAGGATCTCATCAGACTGTGCATGCGCGTAGCAGTGCACTCTCCCTAAAAACATTTTTTAAATGTTTTATATATATTGTTAGGCTAACATGTATCATCCTGTGCAGCGAAGAGATTGTTAGACCCTCCACACGATGAAACCAATAAGGACAATTTGCAAACATGTCCACAACCCTCCTAGTGTCTCCCAGCAGTGAAGACTGTGGACGGAAGTGAACCCTCTGCTCTCCCTATCTCTGTCATTACAACCTTGGCTGCCCATACAATCTACCCTATCCATACCATCTACCCTACCCATACTATCTACTCTATCCATACCATCTACTCTATCTATACTATCTATTCTACTCTATCCATTTTCAAAAATCATCAATATTTTGAAGGTAAAGTTGTGAATTAACACTGAGAACAATAATACTATTTTACACTTTATTACCGCAATAGTGGGGACACCGCCATCTAGTGGACACAATCTTACAGGACAACACCAAACAAGACAGGACAGACTGTTTCAGAGCCAGCAGTACCACGTTTAATGGTACTTTGGTTTATCAGGGATAAAATCATTTTAGAAAAACAAAACAATAACACCTTCCGGGACAGTAGAAGGTGCTATACACTCACACACATCAACCTATCCCTAACAATGAATAAAACCATAGCCTAAAATAGCCTTTAATAGTCAATCAATGCACAATACAAAGCCCGGTGTCTTGTCCTTGTGAAGCTAAAGAAGCACATTCAATGGTTTACAGAGTGGAACCGCTTTGCAATGAGAAGACAATTAGAGGAAATGTTTCACAGAATTAGATTGACCTTTTTGTATCATGCAAACTAAAATACATTAAGTCATTTCAGACAGTTGCACTGACAGTAAATGATGACTTTAAGTCTTAAGCCCCACCCACATGCCAATACCCAAAACACAGACCGTACTGACCAAAGTAAACGGGAGAGAAGGGGGGCGGGGGGAGGTGCAATGTCCTACTACCCTTATAATGCCATCCTTCCTGATCCTTTAAAAAATAGATTTTCTCTCCTGCCTCTCACTTTCATTCATAACATTCTGTGCAATAATAGCAAAGTCACACCAAGGCTGAGAGGATAGAACCAGAGAACCCCACCAGCAGCAAACCCTTAAACAAGCCATCTACGGATTGAGTGCATGTGGCCAGCACCAGAGTTGCCCTACAATCTAGAAATGAATCACCTCCGACACATCACACTCGCAAATCAATATGATGCTGAAGCTGGTATATGACAGTAATGTTCTGATACACTTATTGTTGACAGTCTGCATGGGTCATCTAGTTTTGACATCTTCGTCAAAGATGAAATGTTGGAAAATGTCGTTTTGTCAAGAACACATATGCCTACGCAGTCTCTGTGTGTCGCTTTTATGAGGTCCAGCGCCACCAAGCCACTTTCATCCTGTCCCAGACTGCATCCATAGAGTCAAACGCTGGACGGACATCCAGAATGGAAAACTCATAGGTGTCCTTGTTGATCTCTCCGTCGTAGTAATCGATCACGTAGCGCACTTCCTTTCCACAGCGGTCGATGATCCAGTCGTGCCGGTCGAAGGGTAACTCGTATCTGGAGAAAGATACGACGTTTTGAAACCAAAATGTTGATATGTTACACTTACTAACTCTAAACCTTGTAAAGCCATCAACACATTTACAACTGAAGGAATGTCATTTGGGCCTTTTGTATTATGGCCTGTATTGTATAGTAGCATTTCATAGACAGGGTTCCTTTCAAGGACTTTCAAGGACCTTCGAGACTCAATTCCCTCAAATTCAAGGACCCAACACGGCATAGTTTGAGACAGAACTAAGACGAGCTAAGTAAAAAATGTATTTATTTTTTTAAATATATATTATTATTTTTTAGAGAGAGAGAGAGAGAGAGGGGGGCATTCAAGCACTTTCAATGACCCATGTCTATTTTCAAAAACTTTTAAGACCTTGATTTCTTTTTCTCAAATTCACAAACTTTCAAGGATTTCAAGGACCCGTGGGAACCCTGCAGTAGCAACAGTTCTCTCTCTCACCCCATCCAGTGACGCATCCTGGCCCTCGGGGAGAACTCCTTGGCTTTGCCGCCGAACCTTTTCAGGGACGGACCGCACGGACACTCCCTAAAGAAAGACGATTCAAAAAGAACAATAGGAGAGTTGAGAAAGAATGACATACATTGTTTATGTTGCATAGTAGATCTGGTAAGAGATCTGGGGCTGAGATGGGTTATGGGTGTGTGATCTCATGACCTGACTCACTTGCCGTGGAGGGCCTCCCACTTGAGGATCTCCTGCCAGGCCTGCTCGTTGTTCGTGTTGTGGATCTTGATGATGTTGCTCATGTCATGAGGTGCGAGGTCATCCTCCCTCCAGCGCCAACTGCAGACAGATTTCCAGAAGGACAGAGTAAATGAGTAGTTCGGTTTCAGGGGATTAAAAGGCTGAGTGGTGTACTGTGGAAAAAACGGATTTGTATAGAGTCCAACCTTTGACCTCTAAGACCCATAGATTAGCCATGAGGGGTCATTTGACCCCGGTGAGTAAAAAAACATGTCATATCTTTAAACTCAATACAATTTCAGGACCCTCCTTTCATGGCTTTTCCTAGATATGTGCCTTCCACCACCCAGTATCCTTACATTTTCAATATCACATCAGGATAAGCTAGTATGAAGCTATTTTGCAGTTTTTCTGTGTAGGAAGCAGGCTAATTTACAAGCCAGCCATAGCAGATTTACATTTTAAAGAGGGGGTTGACCCTCGAAGCGGCTCTTTTAGTAGGTAAAAAGGCACGGCTGTTCTAGTGTTAAAGTATTTACCAATGTATTGCTCAAAGTAGACATACCCCTTCCTAAGCATGGCGTTCCAGAACATCTGCTCGGAGGGGTAGACCCAGTTCTTGCCTGTCCCAGCGCGGGGGATGTTGGACTCCTCCCTCTTCACCGGCAGAGCAAAAGGCTGGTCGGGGGAAGGAACCTGGTTGGGTGGGGGCATCTAGACAACACAGCATGGACATAATATCAGATGTTGCTGTCACAAAATGATCCTGAAACTTGATATCCTGTGTCTTAAGTAACCAAACTAAAACATTCACTTCCTGCAAAAGATGATGGAGGGAAATAACCGGTCATTACGACATTGTAACACTATCCCAGTAAATCCAAATCAATTGCGGACAAGTATAAAGATGTCATAGCTACATCTAATTTGGATAGTAGCTTCCCGGTTAACCGAAAAACCGTGGTTGTTTTTTGGAAACCGTCCATCCCTACATTGCACTGAGGTACACCAAAGCATATAAGTGCCTACCATGTTAGTGGGGTCAATGTCGGTCTGCCCTTGTTGGCCAACGCCAGCCTTCATCGGACACTGCACAAACTCATAAGCTCGTTCCTGGTGCACTGGTGCTTCAGGCTTGGTCGTCTCTTCAGGCTTGGGCGTCTCAGCAGCCTGGTGCATGGGACACTCTGCTGGAGGGGCAACTTAGGACAGGGAGAGATCCTTATTAGAACAGTTGATGGGGGAGCTATTCTCTCTCCTTCACTATGTGAAAATAACTGTTGAGTTTGTGCAAGAAAGGTCAAACAGACTGAATCAAATGAGGCTTTAACAATACAGTATACCTGTACAAATATGACAAGGTGAATACTTTCATGTTAGCCTACATTCTTAACAGAGAGAGCGAGAGAGACGTGACCAACAGGTCATCCCAAACAACGCCACTCATGACATGAGAAACCTCACAACAGGACGAAGGTAAGAGAGAGTTTTTCCATGATCAGGTGGAGCTGGAAGGAGACGGAACGTACCTTTGACTGGTTCCTGGTGCATGGGACAGCCCTGGGGGGGTGCCACACCAACACCAAAAGGTGGAGGGACAAACACCGCCTCTGCCTTGACAGTCGGGGTAGGACTGGACATAGAGGCACCCATCGTGACAGGGACAGTCCTACCTTGATCCTCTAGGAAAACCTGTTACAGTACAGTGAGGTTAGAACAAGCTGCCTGGCTCACATGGAGAAGCATCCATAGACAGAGTGTCTCTATTGAATATTCGTGAGCTTAGAATGATAAGGTTCTATCTCCGTTTAGGGCAGTTCAGAGATATTGAGCGTCAAAGTGTTTACATTCCATTATGTTTTGTGAGATGGAACCTTTGTATTTTATGAATTACTAACTCAAAATTGTCAACATTTAAAAAAATAACACCACACAGGCATTAATAAACACCTAATGGATCAGGTTATGTAAAAAAACTACATTTTGACCAAAAATGGAGATGGAACCTTATAATTCTAACATCACGTATTGACATTGGACAGAACAGTAGCTAGCAATACTGCTACATAACTAGCTTGCTGCATTGCTAAGTCAAACAACCTCCATAATAAGCAATTATATCCTTAATAATAAGCATGTATATGCATGTAAAACACACAATGTTATTAGCTAGACAGGAAGGAGAGGGTGAGTAACAGTAACCCCACATGCTAGCAGCACATTAGCTACACGTTAGCATGCCTGTCACTGTTCTCACCTCTGTCTGTGAGTTAACAGTGAACATGAATGTTTAACAGAGCCTAGATCACATACGTGGGGAGTTAACTCATCACATGTTTTAAAATAAATAAATTAAAGTCTGATAAATACCTAAATCACCTAGCAACTGTGTCGGAGTCCAGCTCACACACTCCTTGGAGTCACACAGCTGCTACCAATGTCATGGCAGGACCGGCGTCCCACAATGCAACGCGCGTTGCGTTATGAGATCGAGGGTGTTGCGTTCGTCAATTCGCCGGAGCGCACACTGGGTTCGACGTCATAGAGCGACCGAGTCGTTTGATTGGACGAAAGGCATTCCGTGAGTGCTGATCAGATTTCCGGAGCGTGTTTAAGAACGCACCCCGTCCCCGAGGCTCTCACGAGTCACGACTCTGTTTTTAGAGCTTCTCACAGCCTGCAGAAAGCAGCAAGTGCCATCGTTGTGGGAGCACTTTTCATGGCCAATTATGCATTGCATAGTCTTAAATGTTGGTGTGTCTAGTAAGACTATAATAAATACAAAATGCAAATGTTGTGTCCATTTTTTGATATGAATAGAATAGAATTTGCCATTTTAGCAAACGCTTTTAATCCAAAAGCTACTTACAGGGACATTCCCCCTGGAGTCATTTAGGGCTTTAGTTCTCAAGGGCACACTACTGGTGTTGTGTCAGGCAGGGTTTAACCTCACAACCTTCCGATCACCAGTCCAATTCACTATTCACTCCACTATCCCCATGACATGTAAGGATACACATCTGAATGACATTTCGGCATGTGTGGGACATGGCTGTTTGACAATTGGAGCAGATATAAATGGTCCACGTGGCATAACAGGGCCAACAGTGTTGGGACGTGCTCGTGGAACAGGGAAAGAGTGCAAAACAAGGCTATATTGTGGGAACTGGACAGAGCTTATGTGAACAATAACCTATGTATTGCTTGTATACATGAAAAGGCAACGTTTTTTGTGTATCTATCTGGCTAGCCTATGTGTTGCAATTATGAATCTATGACTATCTCTGTGGGCCGGTTTCACAGACAAGGCTTAAGCCTAATCCTAGACTAAAAAGCATCTTCAATGGAGATTTTACATTGAAAGTGTGATTTAGTCCAGGACTAGGCTTAAGCCTTGTTCTATGTCTATCTATCAATATCTACCTATCTCCTGTCAATTTCTATCTCTGTCTCTGTCAATAAATGGATTCTGTCTAGCGTCCGTATGTCTCCACTCGGACTACAACCCTCGAATATGAGTGAATATGAGTGAATATGAGTGAGTTCCACGTCATTTTATGCAGTACGAAACTTGGAACACTGCCTCGTTTGAGAGAGAGAGAGAGAGAGAGAGAGAGAGAGAGAGAGAGAGAGAGAGAGAGAGAGAGAGAGAGAGAGAGAGAGCTGGATAGCCTATAGATAATAATAATAATAATAATAATAATAATAATAATAATAATAACTTTATGTGTATAGAGCTTTTCCTGCAAACGTTGCAGCTCAAAGTCAAGTGTTCCAATCATTATATGATCTTAATTTAATTATTTAGTCATTTAAAGGCAATATTAAAAAGATGGGTTTTTAGTCTTGACTTGAACATTATGTGCTGAGGTTGCATCCCTAATGTAAACTGGCAGTGCATTCCACAATCTGGGTGCATAAAATGAGAATATAGCCTCACCAAATCTCTTCTTTTGTACATGTGGTACACAGAGAAAGCCAGGATCAGAAGACCTGAGAGCTCTATTGGGCTGATATGCTAGCAAAAGATCTTTCAGATATTCTGGTGCTGTGCCAGTGAGAGCTTTAGAAACAAGCAGAAGGATCTTGAAATCTATTCTGAATTTAACAGGAAGTCAGTGTAGAGTCTCTAAAAGTTATATGAGCTCTTCTGCTTGTTTTGGTTAAAACTCGCTGCTGCATTTTGGACTAAAGCAGCTGGCCAATAGCTTTCTTCGGAAGACCAGAAAGGAGACCGTTACAATAGTCCAAACGGGTGATAACAAAAGCATGCATTTGTTGTGAATCCCTCTTCGGCTCCGCTCGTTCCTGCCTCGTTGGCGCTCGTTGAGCCTCATCAGGCTCAAGTGGAGACAGCTGGACCTTCCACAGCAGGTGGCTATCATCTCAGGAAGAGGCAGCCCTATAAGAAGCCCCAGAAACCTTCCTCCGACGATGGATTATATTGACCCCCATGTGGTTAGTTGTTTTGGAATGGACTTTATTTGTCATTGCTACAGTACAGGTACCAAACAACGAAATTTAGGGGTGTGCGCCTGGGCCCCTGTGGCCCCGCAGAGTGGACAGACATACTACCACAAGAAGGGGCAGACCACGTTCCCGCTTTGGTCCTTGAGAAAGTGGTCGGTGAACACCCCCTCGGCCTCCCCGTTGTGGCGGCAGAAGCTGCAGAACTTGCGAGGCGATCGACCGTGTCTCCCGGGTCTGTGCGCAGGCCTGCTGCCTGTCTCCCTGGCCGGAACAGAAGAGGCGTCGTCTTTACGCACATGGACATGGCTCTGGGCGCCGCCGCCTCGGGGTCCCTCTCCGGGCCGCTGTGTTAGAGGGTTCTCATCCCGCGGCCTCGTCGATGGTGTAACAATGTCTCCCCCGACCGTCGGCGGCTCGGAGGTTAACAACGTTCTATCCTGCATGATCCCTCGGACAGCCCCCGCTAGCTGCATGTAGTCTCGCCAGGGCTGGAACCCATTTATTTTCAGACTTTTTCGTGTGCGTTTGTCTTTCCTGTTGCATTAGATCTAGGAGTTGGAGTTGGAGAATGTCCATCGTCTCAGTTATCGACACCATGGTGTTAGATTAGACTGTACCAGGGGAAAACACGCTCTGCCAGACACGCGTGGGGAGTGCTGCTGCTCTCCCTTTGTGCTGCTGCTCTCCCTATGTCCCTGCCTGCCGACCACCCCTCCTGCCTATGTCCCTGCCTGCCGACCACCCCTCCTGCCTATGTCCCTGCCTGCCTAACGACCACCCCTCCTGCCTATGTCCCTGCCTGCCTGCCGACCACCCCTCCTGCCCATGTCCCTGCCTGCCGACTACCCCTCCTGCCCATGTCCCTGCCTGCCTGCCGACTACCCCTCCTGCCTATGTCCCTGCCTGCCTGCCGACTACCCCTCCTGCCTATGTCCCTGCCTGCCTGCCGACATCCTCTCCTGCCTAACCCCCCTTGCCTGCCTGCTGACTATTCCCCCTCTCTGCTCTGGACTGGTTAGTACACGTACATATTTCAACACTTCACTCATCTACATATCTACACCACACTAGCTCTTGCACGCTAGACACTCACACTCAGACACATAGAGTACAGTCCCACTCACATCTCATTTACATTTTCTAGTTCTCTGGCATCCACACATTCCCCCCACTTAGGTCCCGTTAGAGTAGGTTTATTATTTTGTCCATTTGTTAATAAATCCTTTTATTGTTATTTGCCTCTTGTGTCTGTCTGTTCTGGGGTTCTGCCACACTTGACTCTTTTCCTAGTTACAACATAACAGCATTAACACTTCTGCATCAGTTTGCCGGAGAACATTTCTAACTTTTGCAATAGATAGATGTATATATATATATAGAGAGAGATGGATAGAGATATAGATGGAGAGATAAATGGGTAATCATTTTAAATAATTTTGCCATTTAGCAGACGCTTTTAATCCAATCCAAAGTGACTAACAATTACGAATTACAGGGACATTCCCCCTGGAGTAACTGAGGGCTAAGTGCCTTACTCAAGGGCACACTAGTAGTGGTGTGGTTTCAGGCGGGATTTGAACTCACAACCTTCCGATCACAAGTCCAACTCACTATCCACTAGACCACCACTACCCCATTACTTTATTGATCACTGAGGGGAAGTTAAGACGTTACAGTAGCTCACACTACAAACAACAACGAAACAAAGTGACAGTTGAATAATAGAATAAAATCAAATACACATCTTTATATTATATACGATAAGAACAGTCCAGTATGATTCACCACCCCCCAGCCTGACTCTGACCACCTGATCGAGCTCGGTCTTGTAATATATTTTGACACAAACACACACATGAATTGTATAGTATTATCTGCCTTTTGACTTTCTTTTGGCTCTGTAAGAAAGTCTCCTGACAAAGGGGGTTTTATGACTGCCATATGTTCAGGACACTGCCTCAGGAAACTGTCCTTATATGGTCATCTAAGGAATGACTTCCTGTGAATCTGCCCTAACCTTTGACCTGGAATAACATTAGCCCAGAGTGACATGTGGGTGTCCTTCTTTCACACCTGGGGCATGTCTACAGTAAATGCTATTATTTGAAACTGTATTTACATATTATTGTTTACAAATAGGGGGGCCAGAGGGCTGACCCCGGTCTCTTGGTCATTCCAGCTCCTCTCTTTGGTCATTCCAGCAAGGCTTCATCACCAGCATCAGCTGTTTTAGTATACTGTACCTTTGTTCAATAAATAGTCTTAAAACTCAGAATTTTATTCGTGATCTATCTCAAACAAGTTACTTAAGAAGAAACAACAGTCTTATTGCGGCAACATAAATATACAACATTAACACCTGATATACATTGAGCCTAAACGACATTGGGAAGCGTTACATGTCGTGAGCTTAGAATGATAAGGTTCTATCTCCGTCTAGGGTAGTTCAGAGATATTGAGCGTCACAGTTTTTACATTCCATTAGGTTTTGTGAGATGGAACCTTTGTATTTGATTAATTACACCCCCCAAAAAAATCAACATTTAAAAAATAACACCACACAGGCATTAATAAACACCTAATGGATCTGATTATGTAAAAAAACTCAATTTTGACCAAAAATGTTGATAGAACCGTATAATTCTAACATCACGAAGTGGGTAGATAATATTATGCATTCAAACTACTGTAACATTGTCAAACATTAATTTATTAGTCGTCGTCCCCCGTCCCCAACTGATTCTGTCACTATGATAACCATGCTCTCTGATTGGTGAATTTATCACAGACCATGTTTAATTATACAACCATGTGCAATATTCTGCAGCATTATTTCTACTAGTAAGATCATAAATAAAAATAAAAGACAGCAGACAAACACATTAATTCTAAATATTTATTGACACTTAAGATTCAGCATATTGCTTTACTGAGGCAAATGGCATACAGTGAGTGTAAAATTAAGACAAACAAATTATTTTAATCTTTCCAAAAATGCTCACATAAGAAATGCTCTGGCCCTCATGTAAATGTTCCCTGTCCCAACGAAAGTTCTAGTCTTCATGGGGTTTTCTTGGAAGGAAAACGTATTCAACACATGATTAGGCTGATTAAGGTAAAGGGGCTCATTCTTCAGTAATTTGACAAATGTATCATATTGTGCATGTATTTGGCATTTCGCTAAAGGTAAATCTAAAGTAAAGCTTTTACTTTAGCAACCCTCTCTCATTAGAGTACATCCATACGTTGCAGGGTACACTGAACCAACTGCAAACCCTGATCTTCCCCTTTCATAAATATAAACTAAATAAACTTAAGACTGATCTTACACGATCACCTTGGTGCTTAACTAATAGTATCGGTTTATTAGAAGAATACATAGAGAATTATATGTATAATGCTATTATGCATATTTACGTTAATTTGCATGGCCCATTTTGTAATCAACTTTGCTAACTATCTTATTCAAGTATTATTTTCCTCATTGGATAATTTCTGGGATTTAAACCCATTTGTGTTCTTTGTTCAATCAAGCCTCATTGTCAACACCATCATCATCATGGATCATGGACGATATTACATAATGAACTGAAGTATAGAAGACTCCTCATGACTTAAACATTATGCACATATCCAGTAAATAAAAATAAATAGATAACAAAATACAGCTTGCAAGTAAATGCCGTTTGTTTACAGTGCATGCAATACCACATGCAGCCTTTCCCATGCATAACCATACTGTTAGGACTGAAACAGTAATGCAGACTGATGTTTCCATCAGGTCTCTGTCCCACAACCCCTCAATGGCTTCTTTTCTATGCTCCACTATAATAACCATTGATTGGTTCAAGTTCTTGATAGGTTGCAACACCATATTTTCCACCTGTCTCACCAGTGAACACGAAAAAGAGATGACAAGGAGACAATGACAGTTTTGTCACACTTACGTATGTGAAAATCTTTCATTAGCCCTGCTCTATATTGATTCAATTCTCCCCCATGATACATTACTACATACTGTATTGCTAAATATTTACTCCTTTTCAGGTTAACATTGGTATGTTCAGAATGTAAAACAATCACATTTAAAGGGGCACTTGAAATGGAAAAGTACTCAAAACAAATATCAAAAACATTTTGGCCATTGTGTGGCACAAGCTGCAACCAAACATCACTGTGCAGTTAAATATGATCAAAAAGGCAATTAGCACAAACACTGCAGAACATGTCAAGGCCAACTATAATGACTATTGACTTCCCCATTTTGTTTCACAAACCATTCAAAAGATGCTTCTTTGTGTCTAACATATAAAATAATGTACAGTCAAAATTCAAGTACAAAAATGTTTTAAAAAGTAAACATTTCAACAGTTCATGTCTGTTCCCACACATTTTCCATACATACCCTAACCCTAACCTTGGGTTAAATAGCCATTCAGGCAATAAAGTACAATGCCTTCTCTTTCCAAAGACATGTGCGAGTGTGACTATAATGTACATGTGTATGTGTGCCCTACACTAAACCTGCTCAGAGAGAAGGCTGACATATACATTGGTTATAATGCAGCCACTATATTGTGAAACATTTTCCTCATATATCTACTGATACACCACAAACACCTCTAATATGCCATATATCATACATCTCCTAGAAGAATAAATATGTAGGTACAAACATTGACGTCCTGCTCCAGCACTTAATGACATTTAATGAAGAGGAGTTTCCACCCAACTAGGAGGATACTGTATAATCCATTCCTTAGCTCAAAGATTCATCCAATACCATTCATCAGAAGTCTTCTAATTGCCTATTCAAAACCTTCATAAAAAATGGTGTTAACTCACATTCCCTATTTATCCGATACACTGTTCTCAAGATTCTGCAATATGTCGGCCACATCCCTGTATCTTCAATGACAACATTCAGAGGACATTGCAGCATGCACCTATCAACTGTACAAGTCGGACAAGGGTGTTTTTTTATTGACAGTATGTGTGGAGGCAAACCAAACTTGTGTCACCAAACGCTATGTGAGCATGGCATCCAGCTTCCATTCATTCTTTAAATGTTGAGGACATTAGGCTTTATATTTTTTTTGATTCAATATAATCTGCTTTCAAATAAAATATGAGAAGAATGTTAGAATCCAGCTAACATCCCCTAGCACGCATTTACATTTCAGCTAACACACAGGAAGTTCCCTTCCACCATCTTCTTTGACTAACGAGCTCAGTGAGACATTCATTATACAACACGTTGATGAAAATAAGCATTGTGATTGGCCGAGAGGCGTTCGGTTAAATCACCTACGATTATATTCCTGCACCTCAGATGTCCCCTTGACAATGTTTGTAGTTTTGAGAACTATATTATTATATATTACTATTGGTATTAGAACTATATTTCTCACACAGGGCAGAAACCATCACTAAATAAATTCCGATTTGTCGTGTAGCCTAACTGTTGTATAAAGGCAATAATGCCCTTGAGGCTGTGATTTATTGTCAATATTGTCACATGCCTAACAACTCAAGAGGTAGAAATCGGAGGACGGGCTCATTGTAATGCATGGAAGTGAATCAGGAATGGTATTAAACACGTGTTTGATACCATTGCTCGTTACATTCTGTCCATTACAATGAGCCCGTCCTCCGATTTCTGCCTCTACCAGCCTCCACTGGTCCTGTCCCCTGGCTGACACTCTGTACATGCTGGAACGGGTAACGCTGTGACCCCCTTCAAGAAGCAGCAGCTTAGGCTTTTAATAGCCATGACCATTGATGGAAATAGTTCCTAGCTTCTGGCATTGGGTCGTATAATCTGTTCTTTACACGTCACTATTATTATTTTCATCCATCCTCTGTGGTCATATCAAAAACCTCTGACCTGGGAATCAGGCGACAACTATATAAAAGAAGACACAAATGATGACAGTGACGTGGTTCGAGTTATTTTGGGCACATGGAGTATACAGTATGGAACAAATGGTAAACATTTGGATAGTTTAATGTCAACCCAGACATTTTGTTTTATGATAAAAATACACAGAACATAGGCCTACTTGCCCATGCACAGAGAGTATTGCTAGGAGGTAATTTAACCTCTAACTGCCCCTGTTATTATCCAGTCTTTCACCTCCAGTCCATTTTCAGTCTGTTTTCAGGAGGGGTACAAAATGTTCCTGTCTGTTTCATCTGTGACTTGGCTTTTGGTGTGAGTACGTTTCCATGAATACAGTCAAAGTCCAATTGTGCACAATTAGGGACAGTAGCTCAATGTCTCAATGCCTCTGCCGTTACTATAACATACCCCGGGCCGCTTCCCCACGCTTAGTCGGTCTTCCCGTTCTCCTGCACCTCTACTTTGTGCCGCCGGCCGGAGCGCAGGACCTTGTAACAGCCGCGGGCGATCTTGTGCATCCACATGACGTTCATGACATCCAGGCAGATGCTGGCGCAGATCCAGGCCAAGCGGCCTCCCCAGGCCACGCGGTAGAAGGCGTCCGTGCCGTACACGGAGTACATCCGGCTGTAGTACAGCGGCATGACGGCGATCCTCACCAGGAAGAAGACGGCGGCCATGGCCACTCCGTTGGCCATGTTGGGCCTGGAGGACTTGGGGTAACCTAACACTTCAAAGAACCAGCTGGAAGACACAGTGAGACACAATGACGTAAAGGAGCAGAACATCCCCTTGTCGTGACGTTAGAATTACTCAAAATTGAGTTTTTTACATCATCTGATCCATTAGGTGTTTATTAATGCCTGTGTGGTGTGATTTTTAAAATGTTGATTTTTTATGGTTAGTAATTAATAAAAAACAAAGGTTCCATCTCACAAAACATAATGGAATGGCATAATGGAATGTAATATCTCTGAACTACCCTAGACGGAGATAGAACCTTATAATTCTAAGCTCACCTTGTGCGGTTGTGCTGTCTCATAGGGACTGTATCAAGCAATTAATGACAATTCAAACTGTTCTCTAACTGTCCTGGTCATACAACACCATCATGCACATCTGCATAAATAAACTCTAGAAGGCATGTACATCCAGTCATTTGACTACAAATAATACATACATACTTACACAGTAATGTGTAGGGAAAATGGGAAATAAATGACCTGAGACAAGAGTCCTTTTGGCTACATTTCCAACACAGTCTCAGGTAAACCGTATTTCCATGTCTCCCGTTTCATATTTATTGCGGTGTGTGTATTACTTGTACTCAATTGACTGCATTCGAATGACCGGACGTATGCCTCTAGGTTATATATGAAGGTGTTTTTCACGGCGTTGTATGACCTGACCTTGTATGACCTGGAGTTGTATGACCTGACCTTGTATGACCTGGCATTGTATGACCTGACCTTGTATGACCTGGAGTTGTATGACCTGACCTTGTATGACCTGACATTGTATGACCTGGCGTTGTATGACCTGGCGTTGTATGACCTTACAAAGATCCGACTCGGATCGAAACGTTTGTTTGTCTGATTGTACGTCAGAATTAAATCAACATGTTTCTACTATTTACTTTGCACTGAGCCAATAAGTCACGTGTTTCCACTTTCCCTGCCAAATCTCTGGCCTTGGTGATGGTACCTACCGCTGGTTCACACACGGGGTAGAGAACTCTGCAAGCAGACGGAAGTTAGCAAAATAAGGCAACATTCCTTGGCCCTAGAAGAACAAGGTAAAAACAGAGAGACAATGAAACAGGAAACGGATGAAACCAAGCTGTTTTTTGATCAGCATGGTAAAAGTGAGGACGTTAGCAATGTCTCTTAAATGTATTAATCAATTGTTATATTATTAAAGTACACTATCACTAAAAAACGACCTAAACGGCGTGAAACTCTCACTTTGGCCACCCTCCCAGTCTTGTCCCTCAGGAGACGTCTGTAGGAAATCTTTTCTGCAGGCTTTCTATGGTCCAAATTTAGCCTGTGTGGTCTTTTTTCATCCTAAAATCATCTAATACCCTAATTTGCTGAGAGCAAATTTGAGGCCTTAGTATAGAAACATTTTATTTACCTTCTTAACTTCATATTTATGATCATCTGTTTTTCACCTGACAACACTTTTATCAATGCACATTTTGTTCTTAATGTCTGATAATATAGATAGTGATGTTGTAGTGTTCTGTCCTGTGTAAACGGTCGTATGTTGTTTCTGTGTGCCTGCACTCCTACCTAAATGCCCCTTGTGGGAAAAAGAAAGAATTTTCAATTGAATTAAAGATGAAAACAGATTAAAACAAATCAAACATGAGGCAACTAAGCCATGACCCATGTAAAAAAATATCATTATCCACAAAATATTAACTTAATATTAACTAATATTAATATAACCACTTTATATACAGATTACTAGGCCAACTATCTTGAAACATGGTTCAAGCATCATGGCTTATGGCTTAGTGTCATGGACCACACAACCCAGGGCCAGTACCACTCAGCAGGGAGCACAGGGTTAGCATCTCTAACACAAAGTGTTAATCAAGCTTCAACATGGCACACAAAAAGGGTTTAGGAAAAAGACAGCCAATGAGAAATGAAAAGCCATGCTGAATAAAAGATTTCTTCCGTCACACACATATCATCAACCCTTTGAAATGTATGACCAGGGCTTTCACCATACCGGTTCAAAAACAATCTGTTTTACTTTTAAATTAGAACTGCATTAACCTAAGTCGTTAACTGTAGTTAACCTAAGAGTAAAAGTATCCAAATGGCACACACTCAAAATGTGACAGCAGCTGGTGAAACCAGGAACAAATGTTCCGATTTGTGTTCTGAAAAATGTACCGGTAGGCCTGTCCTGTCCTGTCCTGGGACAAGTTGCCGACTTGTTCACGGTTTCACCAGCTGCCGTCACAAATGGGGAAACTTACCTTGTGAACTGAAACAATACAGTAAATCATTGACATACTTACTCAAGGTATGGCATAGATAACGTACACCTGGGTCAAGTTTACTAGGGGATAGTAACTTTACAGCATGTCTATGCTAGTGCCTCTAGGTACTGGTAAGTTCATACTGTTACTGGGCTTCATATCTGCTCAGTGGAGTGTAACAGCAATAACAGCCGACAAGACAGGAAAGGGTCTACGTACATCTGGATCAGTCAAGCCTGTTTTTTTTATCCACATAACCTGCATTCAGCAGTTTTTGCATGAAGGGTTTATACAACCTAACTTGAGTTTGGTCGTTTTTGCATGGTATGAAGATGGAATGAAGAAGAACTATATTAAGTGTTAAGTATATTAATAGAGGACAGTGAAAGACAAGAGATTAGAAAAAGGTGCAACTAAGAATATCAACATTGAAAGATCACCCAGCAATCCAGTTTTTCTGATTTAGTGCATAGAGAATTAGAGCAGATCACCTTTTGGTAACCCCAGTACTGTAGTGATGATCACACCATGGGCTATATCTGTTTACAACTAGTGATGCTCCGATCTGATCGGCGCCGATCGGTATCGGCCGATATGGCCTTGATCGGTTTTGATCGGAGTTCTCAAAACGGCCGATCAGTTAACAAAATGGCGTCGCCAGTCTGGAAATATTACACAGTGTCGGAAAGAGACAACAAATATGCAGTTTGTAATGTCTGCGCAAAAGAAATTCCTCGCGGAGGAACGCACGCAAGGACTTTCAATACCACGAATATCATACGGCATTTGCTGCGTTCGTCGATTCGCTCCGAGAGCGCCGAAGCGCACACTGGGCTCGACGTCATAAAGGGACCGAGTGCTTTGATTGGACGAGAGGTGTTCCACGAGTGCTGGTCAGAGTTCCAGCGCGACTTCACGAGCGTAGTGTAGGTAGTGTTCAGCGACGTCATGTGACCCCGCGAGCAGGAAGTCACTAAGCTAGACTAAGGTCCATAGCAACAACAACTATTAGCGCGAGAGTTTTAGGTCTTTCTCTGTGCACCTTGCACAAGTGTAGATAGCGAGCGACTTTTCAGCATAGCAGGACATATTTGAGATGATAAGAGGAACAGGCTGAGTGCCAAAAACGCTGAGATGCTTGTATTTCTCAAGGCTAATCTGACAGTGATGCTGCTTAATCAGAAGTAAGGTTTGAGTCTGAAATCTCCTTAGGTGAAATGTTTTGTTTTTTTGTTTTATTGATTATTGCTGACTTGCTGTCTTATCTCCTCCTAAATATGACTTGAAACTGACTGACTTGAAACAGTATTTTATATTTGGCTATAGCCTGTTTATGTTGCAGTTTAGTTTGGGTATGTTTATTGTTCCTCAGGAAAGCTACAGTATAAGCTCCAAGTTCTCTAAGAGCCCCTAGTTCCTCTCATTCGAGTGGAATGTTGCACATTTGATGTGACAGTGTACATTTTATTTATTATGATTTTTATTTTCACATTTTATTTGTTTTTCCTGAAGTAAGCTACAGGTGGTTGTGAATTCAATAAAACAGATGGTTGTCAATTCATGATACTTTCTCATCTCCTAATTTCATTTGAATACTTAATATACAATGTCAATGGTGTTAAGAATAATTAAAAACATAAATAATGCTACACAATAAATAGAATGCTTCAATTGCCATTTTCGACGCTGTGATCGGTGATCGGTGATATCGGATCGGCAGATCACTGATTCCAGTGATCGGTGATCGGTGATCGGCACCAAAAACCCTGATCGGAGCATCTCTATTTACAACTACAGTATATCTGTTTAGTGCACACATATGCCCATGTCGGCTTACTTTCCTGTCTGTCTTCACTATCTCTGTCCAATCAAAATGAGAAATATGAGTGGGACTGCTTAATACACTAAGGTAGCTGTCCTATTCAAACAAATTAAAAGGCAATTGGAATAAGTTGCTTGTTTAGATTGCCACAAGCTTTACATACAGAACATAATCCATAAAACAGCTGAACAAATTAAAGAATAAAACATTGACAACATGACAGAAGGGGTAGGATACAAACCTACACACGAAAACCGAAAACACAAATAAAGTGAAATAAAGTTACTGGCAATGTAAGATTGATATTCAACTTTTCACTATTTGTGTTGCTTGTCATAACATATAATGTCAATTATGTCCTAAAGGAAGTTGGCTAGACATGTCATACAATCTGGTATTTTGCTTACATTTGCGCAGCCTGAAACAGCAGTCATGAGTGTCCAGTGACAGTATGGCCCACAACTCTGTTGCATTCATTTGTTGATTTTAGCTTAGTTGTTCTCCTGATTTCCATATCAAAATGATTGGAAAGACATCTTGTAGCAAGGAATAGGTAAAGTAAGAATCTTTATTCTACCGCCGATGTGTTGTATGTACAACTGTGATTTGTGCTGTTTTGAATAACAGTATCCTCTGCTCTATCGTCCTCTGCTGCTTTTAGTGAAAGTCTTTTTCTGCCTCATTGTGCCGAAGATGCTGTACGTTAGGTAAGTAGGGTGAGACTTTGATTTGAACATTTTAAATGAGTTACATTTTCCTTTTTAGCAGTATCAAAATGTGTCTGTTCTGATACAGGGTATATAAAGGAATATTGAGGTTCATTTCAATACCTTTCTAAGACTTTTTAAAGACCTTGTTGTCAATATTTTAGAGAATGCAAGACCTCATAAAATCGTGATAAGACTTTTTAATACTTATTAAGGGTCTTGATTTTCCCAAAATTGATTTATCAACTACTTTTAATACTCTTCAAGACACCGCGGATACCCTGACATACACACATACACACATACACACACTGTAGATTTGATGCCATCACAATCATTTAGAATCTCTGAATTTAGAATGTTTGGTTGCTGAGCACAAAATATGATTTGAAAATATACACATTTGACTCATTGCCATAGAAACTAAGAATTATAAAGATGCAATTACTTTTGAATATGTTGATGTCACAATCAATCCTAGCAACTTCAGCTGAATGTTTGAGATTAGAATGTTTGGTTGATGAGCAGCAATGTTGAATGGAATTCAGTTTTGGTGGCTACAACCCCAAGACTAGACCTGTGACTTATTTCTACAAGCTAAAATTCCACATTTTTCAAAAATGAGCGTCCATACTCAACAAGTTGACCGTTCTGCCACCCTCCAGGTGCTCTCTGCTGCAGGGGAGGGAAGCAGGTGTGCAACCAAGCCTCGGCTCACATCTCCAGTGAGTACCTCTCTCTCGCCCAAAACGCTCTACAACTCTCTAAGTATTTGTAAAACTGCATACTTTGTGAAGAAATTACATTGTAACAACAATTATTCAGAAATGTATCATGACTTCTTCTACAGCCTCCCTCTCCTCAGCCTCACACACCTGTGCAGGCAGCCGCCCCTGGTCTCCCACCCTGGGACACCTGGCTGAACTGGGAGCAGCGGTTCAGATACAACATGACCGTGCTCCAGCACCACTGCTACCAGACCATGCACGACTACAACCTGTCTGAGCAGGAGAAGGGTCGTCTGGTCCACATCTACAAGGGACTGATGTCCAGGGCTTTGACTGACCACCAGAGAGATAGAGAGGCCATCATTCGCTCAGTAGCATTGCTGAAGAAGAGGAAGGCCAGACTTATGGAGGAAGAAGAGGAGGAGGAGGAGGAGGAGGAGGAAGAGGAGGAGGAGGTGGAGGTGGAGCCTCCAAGGAAAAGGCAGAAACAGGAAGTCGTTTCCGGGGTTCCAGAGTTGGCTGAGGAGATGGACTTCCTGTGTCTGAGACTTGGGTCCCTCACCCTCTGATTGACAGCTTGACCCCTCCTCCACTTTGAATGGACTGAACTTGTGTGTTGAATTATTATTGATAGATTTTGAAAAAGTAGTATAGTAGAGGTAGTACTAAGATAAGATAAGATAAGATGGTAAGTAAGATAAGATACAATATGATTTTGAGCCATGATGAATATCTCATCATAATGTAAATCAATTATAACTGTAGCACATCTACACATACGCACATAGGACACATACACACACACACACATCCACACACACACACACACACACACACACACACACACACACACATACACATACACATACACATACCCACTCACATCCACACACACATCCACACACACACACACACATACACATACACAAACACATCCACACACACACACACACACACACACACACACATACACATACACATACACAAACACATACACACACACACACACACACACATACACGTTCACATACCCACTCACATCCACACACACATCCACACACACACACACACACACACACACACACACACACTCACACTCACACTCATACTCATACACATCCACAACCACACACACACACACACACACACACACACACACACACACACACACACACACACACACACACACACACATACACAAACACATACACACACACATACCCACTCACATCCACACACACACACACACACACACACACACACTCACACTCACACACATCCACAACCACACACACACACACACACACACACACACACACACACACACAGTTTTTTAATAAAACTAATACATTCACGAACGTTTACTAAAAATGTTTGAGTCTAATTCAGAAAAATACCAACAAAATTCTCAAATGTTTAATACTTATTAAGGGTCTTGATTTTCCCAAAATTGATTTATCAACTTTTAATACTTTTCAAGACACCGCTGATACCCTGTGCTAAATGTTTGGAGGAAGCCAGTCAGCTGCTGTATTCATAACTTGGATAGCATAAATTGGAGTATAAATTGTCTACTTTGATATGTGGTTTTAACTATGTTTTGTAAGGTGACCTTGACAGCCTTGAAAGGCGCCCATAAATAAAATGTATTATTATTATTATTATTATTACTTGAAATTTGATGGTTATTTGGGGAAACTTTGCGTAAAACTTTAAGTAAAATGGGGTCCATAGTGTGTGTGTGTGTGTGTGTGTGTGTGTGTGTGTGTGTATGTGGAGTGGGGGGGTGGGACACTTCCAAAGTTGGGATACTTCCAAGGGTCTAGCTAAAGAGAGGACACGTGTAAGTGTCACATCAAAGTGTAACAATCTAATACTGTATGAGCTGCTCCTAGAGGACTTGTGCCCCACAGGTAGTGAGCAGCGAGTTTGAAACAACGGGACAAAGAAAGAGCGTGAGAGAAAGGAGGCAGAACTCAACGCTGGCACAGAACAGGCGGTACTGTAAGTTGTGTTAGCATGCACAAAAGGAGAGACCCCTCCACCACATGGAGGCATGCACACAGCTCAGCTCAGCTCAGTACAGCCCAGTTCAGCTCAGCTCTATACAACACTGAGGGGTCAGTGTGACAAAAGCAGGGACTCTAAGGGCAGGGTGAGGGGGGGGGGGGGAAGGGGAGGGGGAGAGGGCTTCCGCCATTACCATCATTGCGCATTCCATGCAAAAAATACCATTGTCATTGCCATAATCAAGAGCTACAGAACCTGGCGACCTAGAGGGTCACAGACGTTTGGAACCAAGGGTGAACAGCCGTGTTCTGGACGCTGGGCTTACAGTACAGGTTGTCTTAAGGCAAGCCTGAGTGACAACCCGTTCCGGACAGCTCTTTTGGCATTGCCGTGGCAAACAAGACACATCGCTTGACAAACACAGTACCAATGGAACTGACTCTTGCCGAAAATTGAATGACGTCAAACCTATCAGTGGTATTTCAATCCAAACTCCCTTAGTGATGAACTTGCACTTGCACAATTGTCATTTTGGGGAGGCCAAATTGCACATAGCACTATTTAGCCCACATAGTACACATAGCGCTATTTTACAGAAATTGTCTTAAAAACAACAACAAATAAAATAAGTACCGGTAGCCTATAGTCTGAAACAGGAGAGAATCCGCTAAAACCATATTCTTAAAATAAAGACAAATGTCACTAGCAACTCAAGCATGACCACACAATATTTAATTTCAATAGCGGACAAAGGTCCTAGTACAGTACATGAATAAAGAAGAAATAAAACTGTCATAGGTCATTCCAAATAGTATGTCACCAAACTATACTAATTAATGTCATGTCTATTCATCAGATGAGGTTTTGCTAATGACATGCATTAGCCACTATAGTATTAGCACCCGGTTAGCGCAACATGCTCATCTCTCACTACAACAGGGTAGCTTACAGGAACAGAGATCTGTCAACAGCACCCACTTCACACCCTCAATCACCCAGTATTCCATAGCACAGCTGTTCACCCTTAGTTGTCTCTTTCCCATCGTGCCTGCACGTTCTGCTACTGCTACAATAGGAAACTCACCAGTACATAGTAGTAAGCATACAGCGCTGCCAGGTGGTGAACTACAAAAAACTTGTCACCTATCGCCTTCCAATAATAAAATATTAGCAGCAGATCTGGAAAAAACAGATCACAAGGAAAGAAAGGTACAGTTCAATTCACTTCTATTAAAACCACCAATGTTGCAAATCTGTCTGAAGATGACACAACTGCTTGATGTCCCATAGTGAATGAAGCCCTTCCAAGGGGTGTTGCATTATGGGTCAGTGTCACACTTTACATTACAGTGCTTATACACCTGTGTATTTACTTGTGTGAAGGTCAGGGACACGGTTAAGGATGATGTAAGTGTGGTGTAGCACATAGTACGCCTACAATATTTCTTACACTCTAGGCCTGCTTACAATAGTTATAACACTGCATTACTGTATTGTGTGTTGAACTATTCATGCAACTGTGAGTGAGGAACCCTCACCGGATATGAGGTAGCCTGTTGTTATGCTAACATTTATCTTCACAAGTGTAGGATCTCCCCTGTTGGTACAAAAGCACATGGAAATCATAGAATGACCTATTTTCAAAGTACGAGACATAACTAGACAATTCGGTTGCTAAGTCGTGACGTGTTTCCGGGTCCAAAGTTGGCTGAGGCGCTGTCTTCGAAATGCCTCAGTAATAATAATGATTCATTATATTTGTATAGCGCTTTTCCGAGGCTCAAAGACCCTGACAATATGGGGAAAACGGGAAAGTGCTGTGTCCCTTGTTGTATGAATAGATCCTAGTCTAAAAAAATGATTGAACTGTCATTCTACCGCCTTAGTACACTGGTACTCTGGTGCGGGGAATTTCTGGTTTGGACCCGGGAAATTGCTAAACGTCACATTTGACTTCAGACTTAACAACCGAATTCAAATATACAGAATGGGACTACAGTGGGATCATCACAGCATTCCCAGCATGCACTAGTGATCTCATAATGTGCAGTGTGAGCCAATCCCTCACCAGACAGGGTCTTCATTGACAGCATCGTCAAAAAGTAAGATGCAGAGGCAGAACAGTCCGACCACCAGAGCATGAAGTGTCGACACAGTCCTGAAAAAGCAGAGAAAAACACACAAATTTTTTATTTAAATCTAGCATAACACAGTTACACACCGTAAGATATGGGGACTTGTATGATCATAGCACAGCGTGAAATAACTGATTGGCTGCACTGCCGCGGCAGACAATGTCAGTCCAATTAGAGCCAGTGATTAAACACTGCTCCGAGGTCAGACAGTCACTCAGGGCAGGCAGGCTATTTCAGAGCCAGCTCTGTCGTTCTCTAGTTCTTCTCGACTGGCAGCTCACCCTCCCTGTAGTCTGTCTCCTCTGACATCACTCACCTCACCTCCTACCAGGTCATAGGTCATAGGTCATAGGCCAACTACACCATGTTATGAAGGTGATCTAAGAGCTTTACCATGGATGTGAGCTGCTCTGGCTGACGTTGTTCACTGTATGAATGTTCTGTCAGAGTACGGTGTGATATCTGAGAGTTTGTGCTACCTCGAAATGGTCGGGTGTCACTATTATTCATAGAGCAAAGCGCACATAGTGTGATAAAGAGTCATTATGTCAGATTGACTTTAGATTAGAGCCTCTGGAAAGATAATGAGCCATGTTGGTGAATGACTTGTGAACAGACCATACAGGCTGCAGTGATTCTCTGTGTTTACTACACTGTCAGGAATGAAGCTAGCCAGGTCCCAGAGGGAATGCCAAGACAACAGTCAGAGGAGTTGGCAAAAGCTCAATATTTGGAACCAGGCTACACTTTGATAAGAGAAGAGGGGAAAATAAGAACATTTGCCATCTTCATTAATCATTAATCACACTACCAGTGTGGCAGTATTTACTACTCTCCTACCACCTATATATTCTTTTTCTTAACTTTTAAAGGGCTTTATTGGCATGGCAAACATACATTTACATTGCCAAAGCAAGTGTGAAGATAGAAAACAAAAAAATATGTAATGTACGTACAATTAAAGATATGCTATAAATAAATAAATAAATGATTAAGCAGAGCTGTGTATATAGTATACAGGTAAATAAAGATAACGTAAGATAAAAATAGAAAAGTGTGGACATTGCAGTTTAAGAAATATAAATACAAATAAATGAGAACTGTGTAAACATGATGGACAGAGATCAGCATGGTGCAAATAGTGCAGCCCAGCCTGGAGTGTGTTACAGTAGTCTTGGCGGGAGATGACCAGTGTCTGGACCAGAAGTTGAGCTGCTTCTCTGGTGAGGAATGGGCATATCCTTCTGATGTTCCTTCTGGTCCAGACACTGGTCATCCTTCTGATCGCTATCGAGGATCACCCCAAGGTTCTTGGCTGACTGGGAGGAGATCACTGTAGAGTTCTCTATTGTGATGGAGAAGTCTTGGCGAGGCCAGGCTTTCCCAGGGATGAAGAGTAGCTCGGTCTTGTTCAGGTTGAGCTTGAGGTGGTGGGCTGACATCCACACAGAAATGGCTACAAGTCATGCAGAGACCTGTGTTGTCACCTGTGAGTCGGAAGGGGGGAAAGACAGGAAGAGTTGAGTGTCGTCTGCGTAGCGGTGGTAGGAGAAGCCATGTGCGGAGATTACTGAGTCAAGAGATTTGGTGTAGAGGGAGAACAATATACTGTAGGCCGAAGGACGGAGCCCTGGGGGACATCGGTGGTGAGTGCTTGTGGAGAGGGCAGTGACCCTCTCCATGTCACCTGGTAAGAGAGATCAGCCAGGTAGGATGCAAACCAGGAGAGTGTAGAGCCAAAGATGCCCAGTTCTGACAGGAAGGAGAGAAGTGTCAGGTGGTTCACTGTGTTGAAGGCAGCAGACAGGTCAAGAAGAATGAGAACAGAGGAGAGGGAGGAAGCTTGAGCAGAGTGAAGGTTCTCCAAGACAGCAAGGAGGAGAGTTTTAGTAGAATGCCCTGCCTGACTGGATTGGTGAGGGTCAATTAGGTTATTCTGAAGGAGATAGTGAGATAGTTGGTTAGACACAGCAGCACGCTCAAGGGTTTTAGATAGGAAGAAGAGGAGGGATATTTCCAATTTCCTTAGGTTAGACAGGGTTCCCACGGGTCCTTGAAATCCTTGAAAGTTTGTGAATTTGAGAAAAAGAAATCAAGGTCTTAAAAGTTTTTGAAGACAGACATGGGTCATTGAAAGTGCTTGAATTCCCCTCTCTCTCTCTCTCTCTCTCTCTCTCTAAAAAAATAAATATATATTCAAAAATGTTTTACTTAGCTCGTCAACTAGTTCTGTCTCAAACTATGGCGTGTTGGGTCCTTGAGGGAATTCAGTCTTGAAAGTCCTTGAAAGGTGCTTGAAAGGTGCTTGAATTTGATGTTTCAGAAGGTGTGGGAACCCTGGTTAGAGACAGAGGATTGGATTTTGGAGTGATAGTAGGAAGCTTTAGCAGCTTTTGCAGAGGAGGAGGAGGTCATCAGCGAGGCCAGTTTTTCTCCATTTTCTCTCAACTGCCCGGAGCTCTGTTCTACATGCTTGCAAATGTTGCATACAAAACAAACAGACAAGATCACACATGTCAGTTAGTCAGCTGCACCCACTAATGAATATGTGGATATACAGTAACATATTGTTTACAGTGCAGTCGATTGGTGCATTGGATGACCAAGTAAAAATGAAAACTTAATTATGTTGCATATGAATGAATGAATGAATGAATGGATATGTGTCATCCTGTTCATTAGTTAATGCTACCAACTTACTAGGGGGTTATTAAGGAGCTATTCCGGTATCCTTGTCCTAACTGGGAGATATATTTCCAACGTACATAGGACATGACTTGTTGGTTACCTGCAATGCGAACTATTGTGTGAATGAACGAATGAATGAATGATCTTTATTGTCATTGTATCAGGTACAACAACATTTAAATGCAAACTCAAGGTGCTAACAAACAAACACAGTCCTAAGATAATAAAAAACAAGAATGAGACATAGATAGACATAAATAGGGGGGATATAAATAGGGGGATACGTGCTCGGTAGGCATCTGAGAATGTATCTATTATGTGAACTTCTATACTTCTATACACTATATGGCCTATTCACAGGGGGGTATATAGACAGGGGGAGTTAGCATGTAACTGTGTACTTTTTTATAAACATATAAACATATGAACCCTAACACAAGAATGTAAACATATTGCACGGTTATAGGACATTGCACTATTCCCATGGTTATTGCACAGTAGTTTCTCGTATTGCACAGGGGGGGCGGGGGGATTTTTTGTTTTGTTTTGCTTAGATCTTAGCCGAGTTCAAATTCAAAGAGCCCTACTGAGGCCACAGCATAAAGAGACTCGTCTGTCAATTTAGGCTCAGATATTAGGCTGTTTACGCAGGAAGGTCGCCAATCTATATCATCCTCATCTATTGGAATCACATACAGTTGTTTCACTAATTACTGCCCATTCCCTTGAGTAATCCAAGATACACCAGGGTTTACCTTGAGTTCCACTCCACCTTCTTGTTGTCGCTGAGGCAGAGAAAGCCTGAGCTGACGCGGGTGGACACCCAGGGACTGACACTGTGGAACAGCCACTGGAAGGTGAGGAAACTGGTCACAGAGATGGCAAAGATCAGCTGGCTGAAGGTGTCCATGGCCACCCAACCCCACTAAGGGGGAGAGAGAGAGAGAGAGAGAGAGAGAGAGAGAGAGAGAGAGAGAGAGAGAGAGAGAGAGAGAGAGAGAGAGAGAGAGAGAGAGAGAGAGAGAGAGAGAAAGAGAGAGAGAGAGAGAGAGACAGAGAGAGAGAGAGAGAGAGAGAGAGAGAGAGAGAGAGAGAGAGAGAGAGAGAGAGAGAGAGAGACACTCAGAGATTCAACAAAGAATACATGAAGTATAGCCAGTGTGGGCTGGAGGTCACAGACAATACATAGCCTAATAATAAAAACAAAATAATAAACCTTTGTGGCCAAGGGTTTATTTATTAAAAGGATCCCCCATTAGCAAATCCATTGTCATATTCATCACACACATATACAACATCACATTTGTGTTACATTATGTTCATCACATGTTCACCTCTAATTATGTTACATTAAGAAAGCGGTTATTCAAATTTCTCATGAATTATTCTCAAGGCCATCACCAGGCAACAAGAACAAGACGCTATACATGACACTGAACACTGAACTATTGATCAGCTGCTTAAGTAGGCCTATGCATTCTTCAAAGGTATTTGAATGAGGAGTTGCTATTGGATCGACGAATATGGAGGGGGCAGCTATTCCAATGATTGATGGCACAATAAATGACTGCCTTTTTTAAGGCATTCGATTTTGGGCAAGGTAACATGATTTGGCCATCACTTGCTATTAATTATAGCAAGTGTTACTACATTTGATCATTTGACTGTGTAAAGACGTGGGTTTAGTGGTATAAATGCTATTCGGTTGTTAAGTCGTGACGTGTTTCTGGGTCCAACGTTGGCTGAGGCGCTCTCTTCGAAATGCCTCAGTAATAATAATAATTCATTATATTTATTCAGCTTTTCCGAGGCTCAAAGACGCTGACAAATATGGGAAAAACGGGAAAGTGCTGTGTCCCTTGTTGTATGAATAGATCCGAGTCTAAAAAACAAACTGTCATTCTACCGCTTTAGTACACTGGTACTCTGGTGTTTTCTCTCTATAGAGATGCCGTTGACCTAACAGTCAATGTGTTACATGACAATCGACTATCTATCTACCCACGTGTCGAAGTGTCCTTGAGCGAGGCACTGAACCCCTAATTGCTCCAGGGTCGCCTTCAACGGCTCTGACCCCTGGCCTAGAGCATACATGCATTGTACTCTCTGTGCAATGACAAAGATTGAATCCCTTTCCCTTTATAGGTTCACTAGACAAGTGCAGACACAGTGTAGGCATAGATGACAGTTTATTATTAGAAGCCAGAATAATGGATTTGATCTTTGAGATGTTTAATACTGACTTATTTTGTTTTATCCAATCAAAAGACCAAATTGAACTCAAACAAGCAAACAAGTATTTGCTGCATAATACAGTGTAGAATCGTCTGAGCACATTTGTATACTTGCTTTTCACAAAACAGATGGCAGATCATTTGTAAAGATGGAATACAGGAGTGGTCCAAGACAGCTAACCTGCACCAGGCCACAGTCTAGCCTTTTACAGTTACTGAAAATAGTAGTAAACATATCCCCTGTTACGCCAACACCCAGATCTCTCATCACTTACTGTCATATTATTCACCATAGATGTGTTCTTTAGTGGTAAGCCTACATCCAATCGAATTGCACTACAAACATTGCCCTTCCAGTAAATCCACGAGGTAAACATAGTTGGGTCAGTGTGATGACGCTGAATTTAACTTGTGGAAGCTCAACACCCGCCATGAGTGACTGAGTCAATGTTTGACAGAGCTAGTTGAGGTATGGGGAGAGGGTACGCTGATACTGAGGGTCAATGTTCCTTTTGTTGAGGGGTGGAGGGGGGCTGGGCTACCTCCGGGGTTCTGAGTTCAGCAGAGTGACAGCTGCAGGGAAGAAGCTGTTCCTGAGCCTGCTGGTGCAGGAACATTGACTCCTGTACCGCCTCCAGGATGAGAGGTGTCCCTACTGATGCCTCGCTCCATCCACAGACACCGCCTGCGCTGGAGGACCTCAATGGCGCGAGTTGGGCACCGGTGATGTATTGGCCGGTTTTCACCACCCATTGCAGGGCCTTCCATTGGAGACAGAGCAGCTTGCCATACCACATTGTGATGCAGTTTGTCAGAATCCTTTCGATGATGCACCGATAAAAGTTGATAGAAGAAAGATGGGCTTTCTCCTCAGGAAGTACAGAGTACAAAGTGCTGCGCCTTTTTGACCAAGGTGGAGGAGTTGAAGGCCCAAGAAGAGAGGTATTCAGAGAAGTGGACACCCAGGAACTTGAAGCTGGAGACACGCTCCACCTGGATCCTATTGATGTAGTCGGAGGGAGTGTTCGCAGCGCGTAGCTTTCCTGTAGTCCACAGGTTCTCCTCCCTGTAGGCTGACTCATCGTTGTTACTGATCAGGCCTACCACCGGACTTGATGATGGTGTCAGAGCCATGCATGAGTGGGCTCAGCACACGGCCTTATGGGACACGGGTGAGTTTGGTGACCAGCTTGGAGGGGATGCTGGTGTTGATGAATGCTAAGCAGAGCTGCACAATATATCGTTTCAGCATCGTCATCACAATGTGCATATGTGCGATAGTCCCATCGCAGGACTTTGATGTCAAGTAGGGGAAATTAACTCAAACACGTCATGCATGCTACAACATGTTTGCTGCTTGCTGCTTGTTTGCTGTGTGTGGATTGATGCCAATTTCTTTTTTTACCCCCCACCCCCGTGTCAATTAAACACCCCTCTATCGAAAACACCAACCCCCCGATAAAACGTGTGTGTGTGTGTGGGGGGGGGGCACATTCAAAATCTTGCTTAGGGCCACGAAAGTCCAAAAGGTTTGATTGATCTGCGTTCCTGCACAACACAGAAGTGTAAGGAGCCTCCATGTATTAAGGGCAGGCCGCCACTGAGGTCACATTTAACATTTGGACACAAATGGCATATTGGAAGCCATAGATAGTTCTGTTAAAAAAGAATACGAAGAAAAAAACAATGTTTTTGAATCAACATGAAATCTGTGCCCTACTTTGGTCCACTCTACTACAGGATTATACCCCTATGCCCACTAGCCTACTATTTGACTGTGCCACAACACACACTTTTGGGAGTGGGGCAGTTAGTGGTGATAATCTGTATTAGTTCTAGTAGTGATATGGGTTCAAGGCAAGAATACTAAAGCAAGACTAATTATTACACAACAAAAACAACTATTTTTTCACAATGGGTCATCCAAAAGCCATTCCTTATGCTTACAGTACTTTGTAGCTTTAAGAGAAGTGAATGAAACCAACCTGCCGGCAGATGGCTATTCAAGCATACAGTAATATAGGTGCACTGTCTGCATAATAGAAACAGCTTGATATTAATCAATCAAGATGCAGGACAGAACAGAGAATGAATTATTTGCATGGACTTTTTTTTGCAGTAATCCTAACCTAACATAAAATGAGATTATTGAGGTAGCCTTACAAACTGACTAGATCTAAACAATATCAACACTGGCAACCAAACACGTGTGCGTCGGTCTCTTGAGTTGTTTGCTATAATGATTAATGTTGCCAAATCTGGTGATCAGATATGATGCTGTTTTTAGGCAGATACTGTTTGCGTATCTGTATTACACACGACCACCCGCAATAGATTCAACGAAATATTAAACCTCCAATGTTCAATCGAAATGATTTCAGAACAGAATATAGCTTGTTGCGTTGGCTGTGCCAAAGTATTACATTATGATTAATCCACCAACTGATCCATCATTTTTCATTCGGAAATTCTCAAATAAGAAATGTAACCACAACATACGCACACGCCGCATTGACCGAAGCGATACAGCTTTAAATGTAAAGACGAGGGGGGAAATAATGTAGTATATTGAATCGTAAACTGACGGATGTTTAAAGAGATCATACAAATCCAGTTGATACGACTTACCTTGTATGTTTCTCATTCAGATCTATGTTCCACACTCAACGTGTTTATGGTACGAGGGCATGGTAAATCAAGTGGAAACGAAAGCCATGTCTGGTCATGTTGATAAACAGCACATGATCAAAGCACATGCATATTGACTGCGATGTGATGGTCGATCATGGAAGTGATGGAGATGGCGGGGGTTACTGTAGGGCAAGGCTTCTCCTAGGAGGATCGTTTTACAGCAACATTCTTAAAGAGATATTAACAGAAAAACACATCTCTCTCTCTCTCTCTCTCTCTCTCACACACACACCCTCTTTCTCTCTCTCTCTCTCTCTCTCTCTCTCTCTCTCACACACACACACACACCCTCTTTCTCTCTCTCTCTCTCTCTCTCTCTCTCACACACACACACACCCTCTTTCTCTCTCTCTCTCACACACACACACACCCTCTTTCTCTCTCTCTCTCTCTCTCTCTCTCTCACACACACACACACCCTCTTTCTCTCTCTCTCTCTCTCTCTCTCACACACACACACACACCCTCTTTCTCTCTCTCTCTCTCTCTCTCTCTCACACACACACACACACACCCTCTTTCTCTCTCTCTCTCTCTCTCTCTCTCTCTCACACACGCACACACACACCCTCTTTCTCTCTCTCTCTCTCTCTCTCTCTCTCTCTCTCTCTCTCTCACACACACACACCCTCTTTCTCTCTCTCTCTCTCTCTCTCTCTCACACACACACACACCCTCTTTCTCTCTCTCTCTCTCTCTCTCTCTCTCTCACACACACACACCCTCTTTCTCTCTCTCTCTCTCTCTCTCTCTCTCTCTCTCTCACACACACACACACACACCCTCTCTCTCTCTCTCACACACACACACACACACACACACACACACACACACACACCCTCTTTCTCTCTCTCTCTCTCTCTCTCTCTCTCTCTCTCTCTCTCTCTCTCTCTCTCTCTCTCTCTCTCTCTCTCTCTCACACACACACACACACACACACACACACACACACACACACACACACACACACACACACACTTGAGTCTGCCATGATGAACTATGATCAACCGTCTTCTTGAATGGAGAGAGAGACCATCACTTCATAAACATGTGGTTCAGTTCATCAGAAAGAAAGGTATGTGGATGTACAGTCATGGACAAACATATTGGCACAACTGCACTTCTGTCAGATAATGGGGTCATTTTTTAAATACGGTGCCTTTTCCGTCCCCAGTACTAAATCATGTTGTATTTTGTCTAAATTTGGACAAATACTAATTCCATTAGGTTTTTCATGTATAGTCAATTGTTATTTAGTATGAATACAATGATATGGGCTTCTAAGTTGTTGTTTTCTACATTTTAAAAGCTTTGGTTAAAGATGTAAATTGGATTTTGCATGGGATTTGGGATGTCCCCAGTGTTGTTCATTAAACTTCAATCCAAAAAAGAACTATTAAAAACATATACATTTCCAAATATGTTATTATTATTTCATTTTCCTGATCAATATCTATTGAAATCAAATATAGTTTTTATCCATTTTTTTTGTACAAAAAATTAAGGGTTTGCTTACAATATTGCTTGTCCCTGCGATCACTGTCCACCCTGTTATGCTGTGTTAATGTCCCTTTTAAAAGAAAACCATATTTCTCAATCACATCACTCTCATGCCTAAACGACTACCGCCCGGTGGCACTCACACCAATCATCATGAAGTGCTTCGAGAAACTAGTCCCGGCCCACATACTCACACGCCTCCCGCCCAACCTGGATCCATACCAGTTCGCCTACAGAGCCCACAGGTCCACAGAGGACGCCATAGCGACGACTCTCCACGCCACTCTATCCCACCTGGAGAGGGGAAACAGCTACGCGAGACTGCTCTTCGTGGACTTCAGCTCCGCCTTCAACACCATCCTTCCAGACAGGCTAGTGACCAAACTACTAGACCTGGGTCTATCACACTCTATATGTGTGTGGATCAAGGACTTCCTGACCGACCGCCCCCAGAGGGTGCGGGTGGGCCCCCACACCTCCACAGCCCTCAGCCTCAGCACTGTGTCACCCCAGGGCTGCGTGGTAAGCCCCATCCTCTACAACCTCTACACCCACGACTTCACCCCCGTCCACCCCAGCAACTACATCGTAAAGTTTGCAGACGACACCACCGTGGTGGGATGTATCTCGGGGGGGGACAAGGCGGCGTACAGGGATGAGGTAGAGCAACTGAGCAAGCTGTGCAAGGTTAACAACCTGCTGCTAAACAAGTCAAAGACCCAGGAATTCATCGTAGACTTCAGGAGGAAAAAGTCTGAGATCCAGCCCCTGCTCATCGACGGAGAGAGCATGGAGAGAGTCTCAACCCTCCGATTCCTGGGACACAACATGCGGGATGACCTGGCCTGGAAGGACAACACTAAAGGCACCATCAAGAGGGCACAACAGCGGCTATACACCCTGAGATGCCTCAGGAAACAACACAACAAGCAGGAGATACTGGTGGCCTTCTACCACGGCGCAGTGGAGAGCATCCTCACCTTCGGCATCTCCAACTGGTTCCACAGCTGCACAACAGCGGAGAGAAACGAGCTACAGAGAGTCGTGAGAACAGCACAGAAGATCACCGGCGCCCCCCTCCCCTCTCTGGAGGAGCTGTACAACACACGCTGTCTCAGGAGGGCCTCCAAGATCTCCAAGGACCCGACCCACCCTGGGCACGTACACTTTGTCAAGCTGCCCTCGAACAGGAGGTACAGGACCCCGGCCGCTAAGACAAACAGACTGAAGGACTGCTTCTACCACAGGGCCGTCAAGGCCCTGAACACAGAAAAGGCCTAAGTTCTGGGCCCAGGACAGTCCTGACGGATTGTATGGCAGCTAGTGCTGAGGCACAAACATGTACATTTTCAAGCCTGTAAACTGTGACACTTTAAAATAATGTGAAAAAATACTTTTTGTGCAATATGACAACCCTAGTTGACTATCTGTGCAGTATAGTACAGTGGATTGTGTACATAGCCTTTATTGATGTAAACCAGCTCCTTACCTTCTTGTGATTTTATGCATCTATGTTTTTTTCTAAAATGTGTTTTCTTTTTCCTTTCCTAACACCAGGGGAGCCACCCCTCCTAAATTTCGTTGTTTGGTACCTGTACTGTAGCAATGACAAATAAAGTCCATTCCATTCCATTCCATTCCATTCCATGAGGTGACATCACATCAGTGGAGGGGATTTCAAATGTTGTAAGCTGTGTGATTTTCTACCTCTTTTACCATCTGATTTTTATGTTTTTATCCAGTGAGTTTAATGTGGTTGACCATAACGTGTCCACCCTGTTATGCCGAAATATTGAGGAGATCAATCAAATTGAATAATTTCAAAAAAAGTATTTAGTGCAAATTAGATTCCTCATCAAGTATTCATGGTCATTCTAGGCATTATGCTAACACAGGCAGACTAAAGGCTAACTTTAACTCAAAATGTTCACCCTGTTAGTGTCCACCCTGTCCACTCTGTTCTGGAGACACTCGCCCTATTCAACTACAGAGGGTATTCTAAATAAAATAAAATGTAGGTGCCTGAGCTCGACCACTATGTTTTTCAGCAAGCTAGATATGTCCTTTATATAATAGAACATTACAATATAGATAAATCAACCATTTATTTTTCACAAGTTATGAAGTCCAAATGGCATCGTATAAAAAAATGACCCAAAAACACATTCTCTCTCTCTCTCTCTTTCTCTCTCTCTCTCTCTCTCTCTCTCTCTCTCTCTCTCTCTCTCTCTCTCTCTCTCTCTCTCTCACACACACACACACACCCTCTTTCTCTCTCTCTCTCACACACACACACACTTGAGTCTGCCATGATGAACTATGATCAACCGTCTTCTTGAATGGAGAGAGAGACCATCACTTCATAAAAATGTGGTTCAGTTCATCAGAAAGAAAGGTATGTGGATGTACAGTCATGGACAAACATATTGGCACAACTGCACTTCTGTCAGATAATGCACCGCTTCTCGCAGAACATTGTTGCAATTACAAATGCTTTGGTATTCACACGTTTATTTATTTTGTTTGCATTGGAACAACACAAAAAAACAGAGGAAGCCAGATCTGATATCATTCCACACAGAACTTCAAAAACGGACTGGACAAAATTATTGGCACCTAATTGTAAGAAATAATTGGATTTCAAGCATGTAATGCTCCCTTAATTTGTATTTAAACTCACTTGTGGCAAGTCACAGGTGCTGGCAATATAGAAATCACACTTGAAACCAGATAAAATGGAGAAACGTTGACTCCTTTGTGCTTCAAGGCTACAAGTCCATCTCCAGAGATCTTAATGTTCCTGTGTCCACAATGTCGTCAAGAACTTTACAGCCCATGGCCCTGTCGCTAACCTCCCTGGACGTGGATGGAAGAGGAACATTTATGAAAGATTGCAACAAAGGATTTTGGGAGAAGGCACCCTTCAAATGTGAGAGACCTGGAGCAGTTGGCAAAAGAAGAGTGTCCCGAAATTCCAGTAGAGATGTGTAAGAAACTCACTCATGGTTACACGAAGCGATTGATTTCAGTTATTTTTCCCAAAGGGTGTGCTACCAAATATTAAGTTGACAATCATTTTGTCCAGTCCATTTTTGGAGTTCTGTGTGGAATCAGATCAGATTTGGCCTTTTTTTCTCAGGTTGTTCCAATGCAAACAAAAAATGCCCATGTGATCAAATCTATATTGGTAAAAACCATCTGTCCCCTCAAACAAAGACTCAATGAACACAAAAGTTCCATAAGATGCAAAGATGTGAACTACCCCGTAGCCTGTCATTTTAATAACCCCTCCCACCCCATGTCCTCCCTTAGGTTCCAGACAAGCAGATTACTCTTCAGAGAGGGGGTGATGTTGACAGGAGGTTATGCCGGAGAGATTTTTGGGATCCACACCCCTAGGAAGTCTACAACCCCTAGGTTTGAATGAGGATTCTGACATGAGTGTTGTGCTATGAATACATTACAATAGACCCTATGTTCTGTGCTATATGATGGCTACTGCCTGATGTCTGCACGTTGTAGCATTTCTCTATTGTTTTTTGTTCTGTTATGTGTATTGTAAATATTTGATGTATTTTGTTTTTTCTTGTCTCAGTGAACACTTGTGTATGTGGCTTTTGTAGTCCACTAAATCTAGGACTACAATTCCCTTGATGTCTAGCCTCTAGGTGAAATATTTGACACAGGTGTTGTTGTTTGAACCCTTTATACTACTGCATTCACTAATCACTTGTCACTGCTTTTATGCCTGAAGGTCTATGACGGAAAGCTTGCAATAAAATAATGATCTTTGCACATATTTGAGTGTGCGGATGCTGCTGGATTTTTTCACTCTATTTGATACTCTTCAGCTCCAGCACCTCAGCTAAGTCTGATCACGGGTGGTATTTTCACTACTGCAATGCAAACAAAATAAATAAACACGTGAATACCAACGCATTTGTAATTATTGCAACAATTTTCTGGGAGAAGTGGTGCCTTATCTGACAGAAGTGCAGGGGTGCCACCGTGCCAATCATTTGTGACAGTGACATTGAGGTTTTTGCAGTAGATATATCTCTATTTAGACATAAGGTTGGTAGGCACCACCATGACAACATTATGCTTAGTTTTCTGCACAAAAGGCACATAAACAGATCTACTTATCATGTCATGTTGGTCAAAGTAACGCAGCGTCAATTCCATCAGTGGCCTCTCCTTAGTGATGACGCGCGTTTCCTTGTTGCTATGCTCAGCCTCGTTTCCTTGTTGCTATGCTCAGCTCGTTTCCAGGAAGCTTTGCTCCTCTCGCGCTCCCCGCCGTTTCGGAATGTATTTTGTCCCTCGCGCCGCGCCGTAGTTGTGATGATCATGGCATTACTACTCGTAGTGATATCGTTGTTAGTTTGTAGCTCAGTGCTTTGTCTCTCTGTGCGCCTTCTGAAGGTCCTCCGGGCCGGTCCAACATGTAAACCTGGAGAGAAAGGTCCTGTCTGCGTGCTGGTTGTCGCTGGTTCAGGTAACGTTATTAGATTATCAAATGCATTTTTGTTCATAATATAGTCGAGATGTTTCCCCACTTCCCTAGCCAGCTGGAAGACCTGATCATGCACAGACCTGGATGAACCCTACTCTGTAGTAGTTGAGTGAATTGACTAGCTCATGTTTCTGTTTTGTAGCTATCCAATGCAATGGAAGGGCCAAAGCTAACTAGCTAGTCCACATGTCAAACAGGCAAGATGACACATGTCTATACTATGTCTATATCTGACAGTCAGTAGCCTATCTTGATCATTGGTGTGAAATGTTTGATCGAGCATGCGATGAAAATAGAGATATATATGTCCTGGGTGACCTAAACATAACCTGCATGTTCTTGCATCAAGCTGTCCTATGAAACATCATATTCTTACTATAACCTAAACCAGCAGGCTACCTGTAATCTGGTTCTATTAACCAACCTACCAGGGTGGACAGTGTACAGTGTACATGTGTACAGAGTTCAGCTGTATTGGTGTAAATGGGATCATTGCATGCGGATGATGCAGTTCCTGTGTTGTTACTATGCAATGTTCACATTTACACCAATACTGCTGAACTCTGCTCAAAAGCCGTCTCTTTTTAATTTAGTGGGCATATCTAGGAAGCCTACATAAAATATCGTACAAGTGTTTCTGTCATGATTCATATAGATGATTTTACACATATCTGCTGGTCTAATGTCAGTAAGCAGAGAGACCTGGATACTGCACTTAAAGCTCAATGAACTGTTGGCTCCAGACAGTGTTGGATAGGCATGCACCTGTCAAGTAGCTGACTGTAGGGCTGTTAGGGCTCCTTGGATTGATGATGAATTAAAAGAAATCATGGTTCAAAGAGGCGAGGCTAAGAGAGTGGCAAATAGATCTGCACATCTGATTGGCAAGTAGGCCTATATTGTAAACTGAGGAGCTATGTCACTAAATTGAACAAAAAGAAGAAGAAATTGTATTATGAATCCAGGATTAACTATATAAAATGGAAAGAAGCTCTGGAACACTTAGACATCATGGGCAGAAAAAGTAACTCAACTCCATCTTTCATTGAAGCGGACGGGTCTTTTATATCTAAACCAGTAGATATTGCCAATTATCATACTCTCTATGAGCGCCATGGTACACATGTGGCTAGAGAAGACAAAATAATGAAAGAGGATAACTGCTCTTTTGTAGAGATGCTCCGATCAGGGTTTTTGGTGCCGATCATCGATCACCGATCACTGGAATCAGTGATCTGCCGATCCGATATCACCGATCACCGATCACAGTGTCGAAAATGGCAATTGAAGCATTCTATTTATTGTGTAGCATTATTTATGTTTTTAATTATTCTTAACACCATTGACATTGTATATTAAGTATTCAAATGAAATTAGGAGATGAGAAAGTATCATGAATTGACGACCATCTGTTTTATTGAATTCACAACCACCTGTAGCTTAGGAAAAACAAATAAAATGTGAAAATAAAAATCATAATAAATAAAATGTACACTGTCACATCAAATGTGCAACATTCCACTCGAATGAGAGGAACTAGTAGCTCTTAGAGAACTTGGAGCTTATACTGTAGCTTTCCTGAGGAACAATAAACATACCCAAACTAAACTGCAACATAAACAGGCTATAGCCAAATATAAAATACTGTTTCAAGTCAGTCAGTTTCAAGTCATATTTAGGAGGAGATAAGACAGCAAGTCAGCAATAATCAATAAAACAAAAAAACAAAACATTGCACCTAAGGAGATTTCAGACTCAAACCTTACTTCTGATTAAGCAGCATCACTGGCAGATTAGCCTTGAGAAATACAAGCATCTCAGCGTTTTTGGCACTCAGCCTGTTCTTCTTATCTAAAATATGTCCTGCTCTGCTGAAAAGTCGCTCGCTATCTACACTTGTGCAAGGTGCACAGAGGAAGACCTAAAACTCACGCGCTAATAGTTGTTATTATGGGCCAAGTGACTTCCTGCTCGCGGGGTCACATGACGTCGCTGAACACTACCTACACTACGCTCGTGAAGTCGCGCTGGAACTCTGACCAGCACTCGTGGAACGCCTCTCGTCCAATCAAAGCACTCGGTCCCTTTATGACGTCGAGCCCAGTGTGCGCTTCGGCGCTCTCTGAGCGAATCGACGAACGCAGCAAATGCCGTATGATATTCGTGGTATTGAAAGACCTTGCGTGCGTTCCTCCCCGAGGTATTTCTTTTGAGCAGACATTACAAACGGCATATTTGTTGTCTCTTTCCGACACTGTGTAATATTTCCAGACTGGCGACGCCATTTTGTAAACTGATCGGTCGTGTTTGATCGGCCGTTTTGAGAACTCCGATCAAAACCGATCAAGGCCATATCGGCCGATACCGATCGGCGCCGATCAGATCGGAGCATCACTACTCTTTTGAATTCTAAGTGAAATATTATTATCTATCAAAAATGAGAAACCACCTGGTATTGACAACCTGGATGGAAAGCTAATGAGGATGGTAGCGGATCTTTTTGCCACTCCCATATGCCACATCTTCAATCTTAGTCTTGACAATAATATGTGCCCACAAACCTGTATAGAGGAAAAGGTAATCCCTTTACCTAAAAATGCTTGTGCTGCCTTTTCTGGCTCTAAACAGCAGACCGATCAGCTTGTTACCTGTTAGGCTATAAGCAAACTGTTGGCCAGATCATACAATGCCATTTGTCTATGAACAACTTGACAAGCAACTACCCAAGCAACTACACAACCTACACAACACTCACTGAAATTACAGATGATTGGCTAAAATGTATTGATCAACAGAATATCGTAGCGTCTACATAGTCTGCAACTACTGTTAACTCAACAAAGAGTTTCAGATAGTATTCAATAGGGGTGTAACGATACATCGATTCACATCGATGCATCGATTCATTGACTAACGATCTGATTACATCGATGCAATGTAAAAATATCGATCTATATCGTCATCTTAAAGATACACCTTTATTTTGAAATGGCACATTCTGCGTGACTGTCACCATTTCCGTGCAGCGCGCGACTAGCAGCGGCAAATTACAAAGTCAAAGAGCGCTGCACACTGTGTGTTCTGCATTTTGTGACTGCGGCGGAGAACAGCGAAGCGGTTTTAGCTGCGACTGCCAAGCCCGCCCACGGCCGACTGTGATTGGTCAATGCTCTAGTCTAGCCGACTGTGATTGGTCAATGCTCTGGTCTGTAACAAAGCATCTGTCTTATGAATGGGCAAAGGCTGCAGGTTGGACCTTACTTACTTTACTCCGGTTTGCTTGTCCAATTTCATTGGATAAACCTGAACAAAATTCCTATTGATAAAATCTACAGGTAAATCATTACTCCCGTAATCAGTGATCTAACATGACTGTCCAAGCATAGCCTTACCTTTCACCAATCAACACATCATATCAGATCAGTGCTTCCTAGAGGAAGTGTGATGGATGGCCCTATATTAAAAATTATCCTGACCTGCGTTCAGAGCGTAGTGTTTTGTCTCCTGAACATGTTGATCAGTTAGTTTTTTTTGAAGAAAAACCTCCCAAAGAAGAACACTGGAGGATATACTTATTATATAACACTGGAGGATATACTTAACTTATTTTGGTTAAGAAGAATGTATATAAGATGTACTGCACTGTACTGCATTTGCACTTATTATTTATTATTATTTATTATTATTGCACAAATATACTGTAGGTTAAATGGTGACATTGGTTCAGTTCTAACTGTTAAAAATACTGTGTTTATGAGACAGTAAAAAAGTGAACGTTTACAAAAATCCTGCCTTAAAAAAGGGGGGACAAGTTCTTCCAGTTTTGTTTCATAGGACATTAATGTTTTAAAGCTGAATATCTCTTGTTTGTGAGACTAGTGAACGGGTCTATTTTTCTTTTTGTAACAGAAGAATACTGTATAATACAATATGATTTAAATGCTGCTTATGCTGGATACCTGGAAGAGCTCACAAATAAAATGGTCAAATAATATTCTAGTTGTTTTTGTGAGTTGATAATTGTGTTAGATTGGCATATGATATCGCGTCATATCGATCATATCGTCATATCGATCTTGAATCGAATCGAATCGAAATCGTATCGTGACTGACATTGTGATATCGTCAAACATTGTATCGTCATACAAACAAATCGATATAATATCGTATCGTGATGAAGCTGGTGATTTACACCCCTAGTATTCAACTGGATCACTGATAACAAAGTGGTCTGAACATGTCATCTAAGACTAAGTATTCTAGTTGTATTTGAAACAAAACACTCGTAAACCTCAGCTGTGTCTGTTAATTAACAATGTTGCAATTGAGCACGTACAGGAAACAAAGCTTTTTGGTGTAACTGTAAACTCTAATGGTCAAGACATATAGATTCTCTGGTGCAAAAGATGGGGGGAGAAAGATATTTGGAGTCAAGAGATGCTTTTCTTTTTGAACACCACATCTGACCAAACATGTCCTGCAGACCCTAGTTTTATCACACTTAGATGAATGCCTGGTGGTCTGGTCAGGTACTACAAAAACACATCTAAGGAAGCGGGTTCAGACCAGAGCAGCTCGGCTTGCCCTTCAGTGCACCATGAGAGCCAACAACATGACCGACTCTTCTGGCTAAAAGTTGAGAGGTTAAAAGCGTCACTTCTTTCGTTTGTAAAAACGATTTAAAAAATAATTATATATATGTATATATATATATAAATGTACTGAAAACCCCTGTCTGTTTGTAGCAGCTCACACTTAGCTGTGATGCACACACCTACCCCACCAGACATGCCACCAGTGGTAACTAGTGGCGCTTTTCCATTGACCAGCCCGGTACGGCTCGGCACGGCACGCTTTTGTATCCTACCCGTACCGTACTTTCAGAAACGCTTCTCCCTTATACACAACAGACCCGGAGCGAGTCGAGACAGTAGGAGGAGTTACGTGACATAAGAGCACTTCACTTTAATAAGTGCTGCTATACAGCTCCTATACAGCTAGGCTACCCAATTCCAAAAACCCAAACTAATTGGAAACAAGGTGCAGTGCTGTGTAGAGCTATGGTTGAATGGAACTCCCTACCGGGACATGTCTCCAACGTCCAGCAACACCTCATTCGTATTAGATCTTAACTTAGTATTTTAATGTTATTTTCATTATTTGTTGTTTTATGTGTGGTATAGCCTAGTTACTTCTTTGCAACAAAATCAAACAAATCATGATACAGGTGATGGTACTCCTGCTGGGCATTGCTGCCTGACGCACCTCCAACAGTGCCTTTAGAACAGGTGTGCTGTGACACCTCACTGAACACCTATGTGGGCCTAACTGGGTCATCAGCTGGGGACCACCAGTCATTGACGTTTCGCTCCTTTAACCCCAGTACATCTCCTGGTGGCGGAGCGATGGCAGGGATCTCTCCCTGCCACCCCCTGCTGATGCCCTAGGTGTTGTTCGCCCCCCAACCCTTATGCTTCCTTCTTAGCCACAGCCAGAAGCTGCCTTTCTCCGCCTCCTCAGCCAGCTCTTTCATGACTTTCCGATGCCTTGCTCCTGTGCATCCTATGTCACGGAGTAGGCGAGCAGCTGAGGAACCTACGAAGCCCCTACACCCCACTTCCACAGGGCACGTAACGGCTTTCCAGCCAGCCTCCCTGCACTCCGCCGCCAGATCTGCATACTTGGCTCGCTTACGCTCGTTGGCTGCCTCCAAACCACCCTCCCAAGGGACAGTGAGTTCGACCAGAAGGACTGTCTTGCAAGCCTCTGACCACATGACCAGGTCTGGTCGAAGCGATGTTTCCACGATCTCCCTGGGGAACTGGAGCTGTCTCCCCAGGTCGACCCTCATGGTCCACTCACTACCCGGTGCGAGGAGTCTTGCTGTATCTCTCTGACGGGAGGGTTTGACTCTCTCTCCAGCCCTTGCAAACTGGATGGGATGTCTGTCTGGAGCGGAAGGTCTGCTGTTTGCCTCCTGTCTGCATGACTCTGCCACCTCTGCCAGCTTTTTCAGCACCAGGTCGTGTCGCCATGTGTAGCGGCCTTGGGACAGCGCTGTCTTGCAGCCTGTCAGGATGTGCTGGAGGCTCGCATTGATGGTGTTGCAAAGGGGGCAGGTCTCTTCGGCAGAAAACCATTGGTGGAGGTTTCGGGGACAAGGCAAGGTGTCATATGTTGCTCTGATCAGGAAGCTGAGCCTAGCTTGGGGGATCTTCCACAGGTCAGACCATGACATGGGCCTGTTTGTGAGACCTTCCCATGACGTCCAGCGTTCTTGCTGGCCCTGGGACACCGCCTTTATGTTAAGGCGTTCCTGCTCAGTTCTTGCCACTTCTGCCACCACCATGGCTCTTCGATCTTCTTTGGAAGCCTTTGACCAGAACAAGGGAGTCTCGCCCCTTCCAAGGCCTGCTCTACCCTCCTGGACTCTGCCGACCACCTCGCGGTGCTTCAGCTGGCCGATTGCTAAATCAACCTCCTCTTGGGCTTTCCACTTCCTTCCAGTTCTTATCTGGGTGCCCGCTGCTCTCACCAGCTGGTCAGTGGATTCCCTCAGCTCTAGCACCAATCGAGCCTTCTCTTGCTTGTATCCAGAGCTGATGGATCGCAGTGGCAGTTGAAGCGTGTTCCTACCAAAGAGGCCCACATCTGAGAGGCATCTTGGCAGTCCCAGCCACTTCCTGATGAACGAGTTTGCCAGCCCGTCCATCTTGCTTACCACAATATGTTTGTGCAATATGTTTTGTGATGCACACTAAGGCTGTTAGCATTGCTGACATTTTATTTTAATGTTATCTTTGTTATTTTGTATGTTGATGTTTTCTTCTTTGTTAGCCTATAATATGTTTTGTGATGGTTTCTTTTTTTTGTATAGTTTTGTATGGACCCCAGGGGAAAAAATGGGGATCCAAATAAAACAAATCTATCTGTCCTTAGGAATATAGAGGAGGATGCTATCTGGCTACAAGACCCGTACAGTAGAATCTAGATAGCTAAGTGTACGGTGTCAAAAATGTATCATGAGGAAAGATCATACCATGAAGAAAGACAAAGAAAGGCAGTAACATTAGCTGTATGTAGGGCTAATGCTCTGTGTTTTGCCATCACTGTCACTGCCTTCCTACCCTTATTTACAGAGACATGCTCTAATACTTGTCAGTAGATTTCAGTACGCCTGACCATGTGACTTACGCCAATCAAATTAAGTCATTAGTTTGTTTGTTTTTGCAGGAGGACATACGACTGAGATCCTGCACCTGATGCAGAGCCTCTCCCAGTCCTACAGACCCCGGCACTACGTCATAGCAGACACCGACAAGATGAGTGAAGACAAGATACGCACCTTTGAAAGCTCCAAAAAAGACACAGAATCAGATTCTCAGGTAGTCAATATGCACCCATATGTACTTGAGTCTAGCAATAACCGCCTTTCAATTGGTTTTAGCATGATGACAGTTTGTTACTGTATTCACGTGTCGTTGTACCGAACACATAAATGGTGGTATGATAGTTTAGGCTTCCTACTGTATCACAACACATACAGTTAGGTCCATATTAAGACACAGACAGAAATGTTTACATTTTAGCTGTTTACCAAAACATCTTCAAGTTACAGTTATATAATGGATATGGGCTTAAAGTGCAGACTCTCAGCTTTAGGGTAAGGGTATTCATATCCAAATTGAAGGAAGGGTTTAGGAATTACAGCTCTTTAATATGTAGCTCCCTCTTTTTCAAGGGACCAAAAGTAATTGGACAATTGACTCAAAAGCTGTTTCATGGGATTCCAAGTGTGGCATTTGCATTTGGATGATGTTGCTGTATACGCACAACATGCAGGCAACAGAGCTCTCAATGCAAGTGAAACAGGCAAGTGAAACAGGTCATCCTTAGGCTGCAAAAACTGCCAAAAAATCCATCAGAGAGAGAGTGGGAAAATTAGGAGTGGCCAAATTAACTGTTTGGTACATTCTGAGAAAAAAATAACTCACTTGTGAGCTCGGCACCACAAAAAAGTCTGAACGTCCATGGAAGACAAGAGTGGTGGATGATCACAGGATCCTTTACATGGTAAAGAAAAACCCCTTCACAACATCCAGCCAAGTGAAGAACAGTCTCCAGGAGGTAGGCATATCATTATCCAAGTGTACCATAAAGGGAAGACTTCACATGAACAAATAAAGAGGGTTAAATAAGTATGGATAAGGCTTGGAACGGCTCATGATCCGACGCTTACTACATCATCTGCCTGGCTTCCAATGGCACTGGGTCACTAGTGTTTATTGATGATGTGACAGAAGACAGAAGCAGACGGATGAATTCTTTAGTGTTTAGGGATATTCTGTCTGCTCAGATTCAGACAAATTCAGCAAAGTTGATTGGATGGTGCTTCACAATACAGATGGACAATGACCCAAAACATACTGCGTAAGCAACCCAGGAGTTTTTTAAGGCAAAGAAGTGGAATATTCTGTAATGGCAGAGTCAATCACCTGATCTCAACCCAATCAAGCATGCATTTCACTTGCTGAAGACAAAACTAAAGGCAGAAAGACCCACGAACAAACAACAACTGAAGACAGCTGCAGTAAAGGCCTGGCAAAGCATCACAAAGGAGGAAACCCAGCATGGTTATGTCCATGGGTGCCAGACTTCAGGCAGTCATTGCCTACAAAGGATTCTTGACAGTATTACAAATTAACATTTTATTTATGATTATATTAATTTGTCCAATTACTTTTGAGCTCCTGAAAATAGGGGACTGTGTATAAAAATGGTTGCAATTCCTAAACGTTTCATACAATATTTTGGTTAAACCCCTTGCACTTCAATTAGGCTACATCTCGATTGTTTCATTTCAAATCCATTGTGGTGGCATACACAGCCAAAATGATGGAAATTGTGTCACGGTCCAAATATTTACGGACCTAACTGTACGTCAGTTTATTGTACAACTCCAATATCTCTACTCCAATGTCTTTTTTTGTTTTTTTGTGAGAGATGGTAAATCCTTGGTCCAAATATATTTCTTACCAGTAGATGGCGCCATATGTCTTGCATTTTTCAATTCACAAAACGTCCCAAGAAACGTCCCAGAAACCTTTCAGTTGGTGTTTATCTCCCTTGAGAACATGCATGCATTATTCTACAGCAATATCTGAAAACATTTTCGAACATACAGTATTTTATCATATTTATTCCAGTCTCATGTGTTCAGAATTACACAGCATGTGTCAGCATGATGCAGCATTTCATAGAAAACTAAATCATTTGTGTACAAATGTGCCGTGAGGTTAACCTGCTCACCTGCTAACCTTGTCACTGTTTTACCCCCAGTTTACCATTCACCACATTCCTCGCAGCCGTGAGGTGCGTCAGTCGTGGAGCTCCTCCGTGGTCACCACTCTCAACGCCCTGCTGTACTCCGTCCCTCTGGTGTTTAAACTCAGGCCAGACATGGTAGGTATACCCAATGTGATACCATTTTTTTACAATATGTGAATCTTCACTACCGTCCCTCCTGCCTAGTACCACTATGTATTCATGCCAGTCTGGTCACATTATCTTAATTGCCGATATGCATATACCGTATTTTCCGGACTATAAGTCGCGGTTTTTTTCATACTTTGGCTGGTCCTGCGACTTATAGTCAGGTGCGACTTATATATCAATAATTCATAATCTCTGACTGACATGAACTGACATACGGTAATCTCTGACTGACATGAACCAAGGAGTAACTTCCGCTAGCGCCTCATACACGATAGAATAGCCATTATACTTGACAATGTGGACATTAAACACGACAATGTGGACATTAAACATGATGTTATGGACCTTATACACAATGTTATGGACGTTATAAACGATATTAAAGTCATTTATTCCTTCCAGAGACTGTTCTATGTTGCTAAGTTACCCCCGCGAGGCTATTTTGCTACTTCCGCTAGCGCCACATACGCGATAGAATAGCCATTATACTCGACAATGTGGACATTAAACACGACAATGTGGACATTAAGCACTATATTATGAACGTTATACACGATATTATGAACGTTATACACGATATTAAAGTCATTTATTACCTTTCAGAGGCTGTTCAATGTTGCATTGTTTGTAGGCCGCCCTTCATCCTAACTACTTCCGTTTTTCACCAAGCTATCTTTGTCATGGCCTTATACACGATTAATAGTCGTTACACTCGACAATGTGGACATTAAGCACTATATTATGAACGTTATACACGCTATTATGAACGTTATACACGATATTAAAGTCATTTATTACCTTTCAGAGGCTGTTCCATCCTGTTTGCTTGCTCCCGCGACGCCATTTTGCTAACCTTCGTTAGCAACGCGCTAGCTAGCCCTGGCTTTACACTCGATAATTTAAGTATTTCTAACCTTTCAGAAGAAGTTTTAACGTGAATTATGTCCTTCCTGGGCTTACAAATCCTCTCATGTCTCTTCACAGTGCCAGACTAGAGTCAAGCTCAACAGGGTCTTCTTTCCCCGCTGATTCCGCCAAGCCCGTTCCCTTGAACCATGCGACTTATAGTCCAGTGCGACTTATATGTGGTTTTTTCCTCTTCATGACCCATTTTTGGCCTGCTGCGACTTATACTCGGGTGCGACTTATAGTCCGGAAAATACGGTAGTTTAAAAGTTTCAACGTTTTGTTGCTGTTAATCCTCTCACCAGTAAAGAACCCCCCCCCTAGCATGTCTGTAACATGTCTTTGAATACTGTAATATCCATGACAGATTAACGACGGATTTTAAGTAATTTTAAATCAATTTTTGCAGCTAACCAATTCATTCAACTCCGGTTTATAACTCCATTGACAATAAATAAACTTGACCCATAGTGAAGTGACTTCAAGTTAATATCTTGATCCCTTTATTATTGTTCCAGTATATAAATAAGATAAATCAAGGAATTGTGCATGATAATCTCAAAACCCAGAGTGACCATGGCGTAGAATCTTGACTAAAAAGTTTCCAGAGGGTTCCCGGCCTACCAATTACTCTCACACACTCAACACTCCACTCTACAATCAGTAATTAGTGCACTGCACACGGCTCTGTGGGTTCACACAGTCCATTCAACTGGCCTCGGATTGTTTGTTTAGGGTTTGTGGAAGTGAAAGACAGAAAGTGCATTGTATGGGCCCATCACTGTAGCCATTGATAGGGATGTTGTTCTAGTTTGGAGTAGTGAAATGTCATTTTGCATAATACTTCATTAAAATTGTGTATGCATTAGTCAAAATCCAGGAAATGGCTAGGGGGGAGAGAAGAGAGAGACACAGACAGACAGACGGAGAGACAGACAGAGAGACAGACAGAGAGAGAGAGAGAGAGAGACACAGACAGACAGACAGAGAGACAGACAGACAGACGGAGAGACAGACAGACAGACAGACGGAGAGACAGACAGAGAGAGAGAGAGAGAGAGACACAGACAGACAGACAGACGGAGAGACAGACAGACAGACGGAGAGACAGACGGAGAGACAGACAGAGAGAGAGAGAGAGAGAGAGAGACACAGACAGACATACAGACAGACAGAGACAGAGACAGAGAGAGAGAGAGTCAGTCTCGGCAGGAATGAACAGACAATCGGGCCCCCTTATTTCCCCCCTCCTCCTTTCCTCTCCCACTGGCTTTTCTTCCCTTGTGTTATGTAATGGCGGGGGCCCGGGAGAAGTGTCCTTGTTCACAGGATGTGGCGAGACCTGCCGGGTTCCTCTGCTGGCTGAGTTACTCTGCAGCTCGGCCGTGGGAGGAGGGGGCTGTCCTCTGCTGGCTGAGTTACTCTGCAGCTCAGCCGTGGGAGGAAGGGGCTGTCTACACAAAGCACACTACAATTGCAACTGCAGCCACTGGTTAGAAAACACATGAGTCTAAAGGTGCAGATTATTCGGTTGTGACATGACAACGGTTTCTGCTATTTCCCCCCTAATCTCTTACCTTTGTCACTGCCAATAGCCCCCCTCAATGAGGTCATTTCCACATTCCCTTCATAGAGTGTACCACCATTGATTGTTAGACCTGGAGGGGGTTGAGAGGTTACAAATGACTGTTTTACTTTTATTTGGAACTTCCTGGAATTGAACAGGTTCTATAATAGGTAACAGGTACGCATATTAGGATTTATGTGGCAAAGCTACCCAACATACTAACAACATTGTGCCTGGAAAGCCTTTACCTCTAACTTACTTCTCTCTAATATGGTCTGTTGTTGTATTCCTCTCAGGAACGCTGGGTTTACATTTTCTTATCTCACGTCTCTAAATGTGTGATATGGAATTGTTATGACACACACAGACTCCCAAACACCCTCCCAACATTTTAAACAGACCCTCAAAACCCACCTCTTCAAGCTTGCCTTCACCTAGTTTGACTCTCTCCCCCTCCCCTTCCCATGTGTCCCCAGCACTACCTTAATTAGACCCCTATGCTTTTATTTATTTTTTATGTTATTATTACTACTCTATCTTTTCAGTTTGTAAAGCGTCTTTGAGTGTCTAGAAAAGCGCTATATAAGTATAATGTTTAATTATATAATAATAATAATAATTATTATTATTATTATTATTTCTGCAAAGACCATTACATCACCAGAATTGTAGATTCCTGTAAGATGCTGTATTTTTTTCCAAGAAAAGCGCTATATAAGTCTAATATATTATTATCGTAGACGGTCCAGAGTTGTCTTGGGTCCATTGCTCTCGTACTCCTCCTCTCATAATGTGATGGGGTCAGCATTCTTGAAGATGACTAAACGCTGACGTTTATTTGTTTTGACCAAACTTGAGCATGTCTCTCCGGGAGCAGTGGCGCAGGGTTATTGTAATGGAGACGGGAGACACATTCCGAGTCGGGAATCACAGGAAAAGTGTGGGGGGTCAGGCCAAGGAGGTGGAGGGTGAGAGGGAAACCTAGAACGGGGGGTTTGGTGGGTGGGTGTTAGGGTTCTCAAGTGTGTGTTAGCCATAAAAGGGCATTTGTGAGATCACACACACACACACACACACACACACACCACCACCCCCATTTCCACCTCCAGATGTGTCAGCACAATCCTCCCGCCTGACAGCATCCTTGCAGTCAGAGGTTTAAAGTTTAAAGTCTGATCGACGGGGGAGGTTGCACAGTCGTGGTGTGGGACCAGTATTCGGGTTCTAGAAAGAAGTGAAGTAACAGTGTAGATCATTGGAGGTGTATTTTCTGATTTTAAAAGAGCCAATGTTTTGTTCTGTGTAATTAGATATTAATTCCAGTCAGCTGTCTGTTTTTGAACTCCCCACGGTGATGATAATGCCCACACTTTGTGTAAAGATGGTATGACATACAGACAGCAGTAAACCGGACTAAGTGGGATCATCAATAGACACTAAGGGCCGGTTTCACAGATAAGGCTTATTAAGCATAATCCTTGAAAGTGTGATTTAGTCCAGGACTAGGCTTAAGCCTCGTCTCTGAAACAGGCTCTCAAATGTTCCCAATCCCAAAGAGAAAGCAAAGCAGAACGTCTGTGCTGGTCATACGATAGATAACACCTCGTGAGCTTAGAATGATAAGGTCCTATCTCCGTTTAGGGTAGTTCAGAGACATCGAGCGTCAAAGTTTTTACATTCCATTATGTTCTGTGAGATGGAACCTTTGTATTTTATTAATTACTAACTAAAAAATGTCAACATTTTAAAAATAACACCACACAGGCATTAATAAACACCTAATGGATCAGATTATGTAAAAAAAACGCAATTTTGACAAAAATTGAGATAGAACCGTATAATTCTAACGTCACGTAACGACTGGTCAAGCAGCCTCACAGTGGCCTCCCCGGTTACTTGGCATTCCTATGTGGCTCTTAGCTGCTGGTAAACTAACCCAGGCCTCGCTTCTCTCCCTTTGTTTTCCCTCTAGCATACGCTCCAGTGGTGGGACACCATATGTTTTATCTTAACCTTATTAGGAAATTGCTAGAGAAGGGAACGGAAAGGCCTTTTGGTCGTTCTAAGTGAGATTCCGACCAGGAATACGATCCTCCTTCTTTCCCCTCCTTTCTTTCGTGTTGTATTTGAAGACGAGTGAGTGTAATCACGCCTATAGATTGATTGTTAACCAAACATGTCAAGCTGGCATGTGAAAGCAACAGCCCACAGACATTCCTGCATGTATTTGCTCATGTATGTCGAGTTTTACGAGCCACTGTGCTGAATTGTGTCCATATATGTCCCTTTTAGGGCCCAGAAAGCCATTGTCTAATAAAATATTGTCTTGGTTTGGTTTTCAGTTAAATCTTTGATGTTTGGTAGCCCTGGATGTTTCTTTTAGGGCCTCTACGCTCTGCCCAGAATACAATTCTCGGAAAACACTGTTGGTGTTTCTCGCACTGTGCGTCTTCATAGTTGAAATGAAGGCCACAATGGCAATATACTCTAGATTGGATTTTTGGCCACGAGCGCAGTATTTAACCAGGCTTACCATCTGTTTAAACAGAACCACAGTGACCCTCTTATCTCCCGGGTAACCCAAACCCCCTAACGTCTCCAGCTATCAAAAATAATAATCATAGAAAAGTTGCATTTACAGATATTTACGTCAAGCAGCTTTGCAAACCACTGATCTATCAAAAAGAGCCAACCACCTAATGCATAGGTTTTATTATTATTATTATTATTATTATTATTATTATTATTATTGTCCTTTCTACCCTAAACAGCCAACTCTGGGATGAATTGTAATTTCAACCACTCGTAATGTGGAACTTTGTTTGTAACTTTCCTGTATTCAGTCAAGTGCTCACAGGAGTCTAGACAGCGGACACTAGTCAGAGCTTATCTGCCATGTTATCTTCTTTCCCTGGTTCAACTTGGGTGTGATGTAGTTTTTATCACTCTGACACACCTGCCTTCCCGCCTGCAGCGTGGTGACTCACCTTCTCTGGTCTGGTTAGGACATGAGAAACGCTGACGCTGGGCAGACAGACAGACAGACAGACAGACAGACAGTCACCTGGTGTTGCTCAGTGAGTTGAATGTACCCCGGTTCTGTGTGTTATGATGACATCATCAGGTGTAAACCCCCCCCCCCCCTCCTGCACGTGTGTCTATGCGTGTACGTTATAGGCCTCCGCAGGGCCTGGGTAGACTGGATCATGCGTAGCCCCAGAACACAGCAGAGCAGAAAAGTCTAGAGGGATGGTCAGCGCCTACGCCGTAAATCCAGCCGTGGACTCAGTGCCAGGGAAAGCATGCCAGGAATGTTCTAGCCAGGTTTATGAATGCAGCGCTACAAAAGAAAGGCTTTAGAGTAAAGGCTTATCTTACGGGAGGTGGGAGAACCGTAATTCCGACGCAATAAACGCTCAAAGCCCCAATCTAAGTCAGTTTCCCAGCAAAGCAGCCGTCGCGGTTTTTCCACGATATCCATACTTGGATGAGCAGAGCAGTCTCTTAACTCCACCTCCACATCCACCATTAATTTTCTAAGGTAGAGGAGGGCCGCTAAGTTGCAAGTATTTGGCCGTGAGCCCCTGTGGCCAGTGATTTATTTGGTGTTGAAGGCTCACACTACTGTCTGCCCATTCAAATTTGCACCTGAGACAGAGTTTTCCCAGTTAGGTCCGAGCAGAGAGGAAACACTCTTGGATGTCAGCGCTCTAAGCTTGAACATTTTTACGCTAGAGTCAGCTCTTTGGTGGTTGGTAGACAATGACCTCATTGCCAGTAACTGGGCCTACGACATGTGACATATTTATACTCACCGTTATCCCATCTAGACTAATTACAGGGCTCCCACGGGTCCTTGAAATCTGAATTTGAGAAAAAGAAATCAAGGTCTTAAAAGTTTTTGAAAATAGACGTGGGTCATTGAAAGTGCTTGAATTCCCCCCCCTCCCCCTCTCTCTCTCTCTTTCTCTCAAAAAATTATAATATATTTATTCAAAATATTTTACTTAGCTCGTCAACTAGTAAATAAGTCTCTGTATTGCTTAACTTTACACATATTTCACAATATATCGTTTTGCTGTGCTGTGGTAGAGAAGGCAAGAGACCATCTAGTGTTCTACACATTCAAGCCTCTCTTTTTAATTGTTGTCTGTGAGCGGATAGTTCCTATTATATCAATTCTCATCTAGATCTGTCTCAAACTATGCCGTGTTGGGTCCTTGAATTTTAGGGAATTGATTGAGTCTTGAAAGGTGCTTGAATGTGATGTTTCAGAAGGTGTGGGAACCCTGTAATTATCAATGTCCCTCCAGAGTTTTATGGGAGGTGTGGAACAGACTGAATTAATCCATCCTACTAAGTTGTAAAATCCTGTAAGCATGTAAAAAATGCCATCCTCTGTAATAATAATAATAATAATAATATAATAGTGTGAATTGTGTGGAATGTTCTTAATGTAATGTTCATGTCACTGTAATTGACAGTGTATGACCGTCCATAGAGGATATTACAGTGTTGGTGCAGGCCTAAACTATGGTTGTGCTAGGAGAGCTGAATGTGCTAAATGATTCTCCAGAACCTGCAGCCCTTAGTCTCCACAGCAGGCTGACTGCTTTTCCCGTAAGTCCCTGCCTCCCCAACCCTCCCCAACCCTCCCCTGCCTCCCCAGCCCACAGCCCTGCCCTCTCCTCTAGCTCACCAGGCACAGCTCTCTCTAGATCTCTTTGTCTGCCTGTCTGTCTGTCTGCTTTTTGGTCTCACTGTTGTTCTCTTTTCCTTTCTCCTTATCTTTTGCCCCGCGATGCTGAGTCTCACCTTAAGACCCTCATCTCCTCTCCTTTCAGACTGGACAGTTTATTCACGACCAGTTGGAGTTCAGCACATTCCATTTCCATTTGAGTGAAAGCCCAAACTGGTGATTTGTAGGGATTGTGTTTAGGGATTGTGTTTTTAGGACCAGTCTCACTGTGTGTGTGTGTGTGTGTGTGCGTGTGCGTGTGCGTGCGTGTGTGTGTGTCTCACTGTGTGTGTGTGTGTGTGTGTGTCTCACTGTGTGTGTGTGTGTGTCTCACTGTGTGTGTGTGTGTGTGTGTGTGTGTGTGTGTGTGTGTGTGTGGTTTCAGGTGCTGTGCAACGGCCCAGGGACCTGCGTCCCCTTGTGCATGGCAGGACTTCTCCTGGGGATCCTGGGATTGCAGAAGGTCCTGATCGTCTACGCAGAGAGCGTCTGTCGAGTAGAGAACCTGTCCCTCTCCGGGAAGATCCTCTATCCTCTCGCAGACTACTTCTTTGTGCAGTGGTCGACCCTGAAAGAAAAATACCCCAAATCCATTTACCTCGGAAGAATAGTCTGAGCAGACTACTGACCAAAACTGCTTTGTTACTGATATCGAACGTTTTTAAATGGATCAGGTTTCATGTTTTCTATGAACACAACTCAAAAGACTTTGATCCATTAGTCTATACGTTTAGGTTAAGAAGCACTATGTAACCTCTAGCTATCCCGCATGTTACTTGAATGTATGGTAATGTACAATGCAAATGAATACAAAATGGCATTCTTACCTTTGTACCTGACTTGAATTGAAGAGTGGGTGAAACTACCTTGAAATAAAATACGCTCATATAAAATTACCTGAGGTTTCTGGTTTTGAGTTGAAACTGAGAAGGAGAAACAGAGAAGTCAAAGAAATATGTCTGAGAGACAGGATGATGAGTACAGCTGCTGTGCTGTCTGCTGATATGACAGCCATCACTGTTAAAGAGGAACGCAGGCAAGACAGCACAAGATCATCTCCCAACACTGGTGCTATCTCAATGCTAACCCTCCATGCTATCACTCAACAATGTCAGTTGTTATGCTTGCAATATGAGAGTTTTATGTACATTTAATTACACACTTGCTTGAATAAACATTTTTTTAAAATTAAAAGCATATTTGTGAGCTTGCAATTAATATATAACTGTAACTTGAATAGGTTTTGGTAAACAGCTCAAATATACAGTGGGGGAAATACGTTTTGTAAGTAAGTATTTCCAATTAGCCTATTCAAGTGAAATTTGCACCAGATTTTGGTATTAACTCAAACAATCAGGACAAAAAATCTAAACATTTAAGTCCATATGTAAATAAAGTTATGTGGAATGAAGTGGAATGAAACAGGAAAAAAGTATTGAACACACTAATTGAAATTAATTCAATACTTAGTGGAGAAGCCTTTGTTTGTAATGACAGCTTCAAGGCACTTTCTGTATGAAGTAACTAATCGCCCGCAGTATTCAGGTGTGATTTTGGCCCATTCCTCTACACAGATTGTCTTTAAATCTTGAAGATTGTGTGGGCCCTCTTGTGAATCTGGATCTTCAGATGCTTCCACAAATGTTCAATTGGGTTTAAGTCAGGTGATTGACTGGGCCATCCATTCCAACAAGTTGATTTTCTTTCTCTGAAACCAATTGCGGGTTTCCTTTGCTGTATGCTTTGGATCATTGTCCTGCTGGAAGGTCCACCCACGTCTCATCCTCAGCATCCTGGTGGATGGCAGCAGGTTCATCTCAAGAATCTCTCTGTACATGGCTCCATTAATTGTTCCTTCAATGACATGAAGTCTGCGATTACCACGAGAGGAGAAACAGCGCCACACCATGATACTTCCACCTCCAAACTTCACTGTTGGTATAGACTTATTAGGGTGATATTCTCCTCCAAACATGGTGTGTTGTGTGACAGCCAAAAAGTTCAATTTTGGTCTCATCAGATCAGAGTACATGCTCCTAGTAGTTCACTGGCTTGTCCAAATGTTGTTTGGCAAACCTTAAACGACCGTCAACATCTTTTTCAGTAGTGGAGTCTTGTGGGCTGAGCGTGCACAGAGGCCATGGCGAGTGCATTGCCTACTGTCCTTTCCGTCACAGCACTTTCCTAGTGGTCCTTGGCTCTTTGGCTACTCTTCTAAGTATCCTTCTGACTCCCTGATCAGAAATCTTGCGAGGAACTCCTGTGCGTGGCCGGTTGATGGTGGAGTGATGTTGCTTCCACTTAGGGATAATGCCCCAATGGTGCTTACTGGAAGATTCAGAAGTTGTGAAATACATCTGTAGCCAATTCCATTTTCATGTTTTGCAACAGTCTGGTTGCCAAGGCCTTGAGGCAGCTCTTTGCTTTTACCCATCATTAGATGTTTGTTGTGTGGCACCTTGGTAACAAAAAAAAAAAACGTTTATAGCCCATCAATATATTCCAACCCAGCTGACATTAATTAGCACAGATTGGAGGTAGAGTTGCCTCCTAATTAGTTATGGTTTTCAGCTGGTTCCTTGCCTTATCTTGCTGTGGTGTACAGTACTGCTTTTTTATACTTTTTTCCTGTTTCATTCCACTTTATTACACATAACTTTATTTAGATTTTTTAGAGTTTAGAGTTAATTGCAAATTTCACTTGAATGGGCTCATTGGAAATACATTCACTTATATCCCCCATTGTATATGGACCTAACTGTATACACTCATTGAACACTTCTCATTCATTCAGGTGGTATAATGGGAACTTTGGCCTGTTAATACCAATCAATCATCGCTTGACAGACTAATGGCTACTTACAACATGATAATGCATCATGTCGCAAAGTAAAAGTCACCTCAAACTGGTTTCATGAACATGACAATGAGTTCAGTGTTCTCCAGTGACCTTCCCAGTCATCAGATCTGAATCCAGTAGAACACCTTTGGGATGTGATAGAACAGCTTGAATGTGCACCTGAAAAGTCTGCAGGAATTGTGTGACGCAATCGTGTCATCATGGACCGGAATCTCAAAGGAATGCTTCCAATGCCATGAAGCATTGAGGTTGGCCCTACCCAGTATACACAGTGTGTAATTGATTCCTATGCAAATCAGAGACTCTATAAAAACAAAGATATTTGATACGGTCTCTGCTTTGCATAATCAATTACACACTGTAGATTAGGATGTCACTACCAACTCAGCAAATGTTTTCATTTTCTCTTGATCCTGACAAACTCCTCAGTCCCTGCCAGTGACAGATATACCCATAACTTGATGCAGCTCCACTATTCTTCACACGAGAGATGTTGCAGAAACTGCCTTGCTGTGCTGGATTTGCACTAAACGTAATGCTTTGTAGTAGAACCAAATAAACACATTTCCAGTCACTTTATTTGCTGTATCACTTCAATTCATTGTTGCAAACACACTTTTGGATATGAGATTCTTTTTTCCATTAAGGGATTCTTTTTGGCCACTTCGTTATAGACCAATTTTGTAGAGTGACTGAGATGATGTCCCTTCGATTGTGCTTTTTCCACTCCACCATTCAACTGTGTAGATGTGTGTAAGTCTCCCCAGGCCTCAGGGTCACATTCCTGAGCAGTTTTGTTCCTCTCCATTTGCTCAATTTGTAATGACAACCTGATCCACACAGTGTGTAATTGATTCTTGTGCAAATCAGAGACCCTATAAAAACAAGAAATAGGTCTTTCATAGACCTTCTTCAGGCAGAATGTGTGCTTGATTAAATCCTTTCAAATGTTGCAAAACTTTGTTTACACTATGACCGATCAACCCTTTCTGAATATATGTACAATACATACATACATACATACATACATACATACATACATAGATACATACATACATACATACATACATACATACATACATACATACATACATACATACATACATACATACATACATACATACATACATACATACATACATACATTGATATATATATATTGTATGAAGCCAACATTGAAAACAAAAAGTGGTATTGTCTTTGTAGTATTGTATGTTGTCGTCTCTCCAGAAACAGGCATTCAGGTGAAGTGAATTTCCATTGTGGCGTTTTTCCTGTTCCTGGATGCGGTTCACAGGACAGGAAGAGCATTGACTTATTGAGACATTTCGTTGTACTGCAACAAGAGAGCTGGAAATAGAAACAAACATTTCAGCTATTTATAGTTCTTATCTCTGATCATCAGTGTAAGAAATACTCACTTGCTATATCTGGCTTGGCTGATAACAGAAGGGAGTTGAACGTTTTTGGCACGGAGCATTGCTGTTCCTGTTAATGAGTGAACGACAATTTCTATGTTTTACAACATTTGGCATTCCTTATAACAAATAGTATGTTGTGAACATTTGAATATAGAATGTCATGAATTAAATGTATCTTTGGGGGATTGTTGTTTAACAGTAATAATATAGGCCTGTCGCATTGGAATTATCATTATTAAGTCCTCATTTTCAACCACAAGTAAAACATATGTTGACGGACAATGGGTATGGTGAGTTCGCTGAGAACTTTACCAACATTGTCTGACTCCATGCATTTGAAACCATAAATGATACCCTCCCTAAAGGACGGCAGCATCTGACATTTAATAAAGTCATACCACATCATAACCCACATCCAGAAGCCATGCAGACATATGAGTAGTGGCTCCAACCCTGGACCTGTGGCTCCTGGCAAAGCCATAGTGTTGGTATTGGCACATCCTCTGAGTTATTAAGTCAGGAGGAATGAAATGAGGAGCTGCAGCTTTTAAGATGTCTGCTCTGCTGAAAGTATGAAAGTATGGGTTTCAGTGCGTGCCAGGGTTAATGGGAAGCCAAGCCCTTAGGTCTGTGGCAAGTCTATGATGTGTTTACCTCTGTTATCAAGGTTATAACATGTCTATCTGTCTGTATTTACTAGATTAAGTAGGGGAAACCTTGCATGAGGTCATACATCTCACTCTACACTGCATTGCAGGATTCAAAATAGATCCTAGGGCTGACATCATAAGGAATAGAGTGGATTTCTAGCACACTCTACATGAGCTATAGCCCTCTAACCCCAAAGGCTATAGAACAGAGCTGTTCTATTTAGAAAGTTAGACTTTTCTTTTTTTCTTTCTTTTTTTGTTGATAAACTCTGGGTTCTATATCTTATCACACTCGCAGTAAGGTCACATGGTCGTGAAAAATTCAGGGCCCTAGAAATGAAATGGGTGCTCAGCTATATTGAGTATCGTGTCATATACAGTATCACCTACTGTATATTGAGTGAACAGGTAGAGAGAGAGATTGTTGAAGGCGGAACCCCTCCTATTGCGAAACCGAGTTGTTTCGGTTGGATTACTGAGACTGACAAACAGCATACTTTCAAACAGGCCCTTTCATTCACAGCCCGAGTGTTGACAGAGATTTGGAAGAGATAATTATCTGTTCAAACAATGTCTTTGTGTGTTGTCTTGTTTTTTTTCATGCCCTTGTACACACAACCTTGAATGAAGGGACAAAGAGTAACAGTAGGCTACTTCCACCGTGAAGCGACAGCACATTATCATAATAATGCCATTTATCAAAGAGTAACCTCGTCCCTAGGCTATCGGTGTCTGGGAACCAGAGTATTCAAGGAGCAACTTATTCCACCTATAAAGAACATGGCATCCAGCCAGACAAGCTTGCATGTGTTTTATGTCTGCACTGATAGTGTTCCAATCAATTATCATATGGTAATAAAGAAAGGTAGCTCATTATAACAAGATATTCAACTGACCCAATGCTTGGTGTTCTTAATGTTCCAACAACAATATCATTGAAACATTTGCTGTGAAATATGGGGCTACGTGTTATTAATACAGGGCTACAGGTACAGTATATTGTATGTACAACCATGTTATGAACAACATGGCACCCCCCTACCTGTCTGATCTCCTCCATCAACGCTCCCACACAGTCTGTTGTTGCCATCGGTTTTTATCCCCATCACCAAGTACCAAACCTGGGGGGGAGGAGCCTTCTTTACTGCTTTGGAACACTTCTGCAAACCAAGTCATCCAACACACCGTCTTCTTTCAAACGAACTTTCCTTTTTAAACTTGATTTTAATGTCTAGTACCTTTCCCCCTAACTTTTTTCTCTCTTTTTTCTTTTTTCTTTATTTCTTTCTTTTTTATTGATTGTCTTCTCCAAGTGTCTTTGAGTACCGAAAAAAGAAAGTGCTATACAAAATAAATGTGCTATACAAAATAAATGTATTAATTATAATAATAATTATTATTATTGTTATTGTTATTATTATATCAGTACTTTAACTTTCTGTAAATGGAAGGTATGCTACTGTACATCGCAGGTGATTATTCGAAAAATAAATAAATAATAATAATAATAATAATAATAATAAATGCCAATATATGGATGTCATATACATGCTTATTTCCAGAAGATAACGTGTTACCATAACATAATAAGACCATTGACTCTACAGTAGCAGAGGTACCAGGCCAGCCCTTCAACAATGAGAAGAGGTATGTAAAACCGGCGCCTCTGATTGGCTGGCCAGGCTCGGTCAATCGTCTTGCGACACTTTTTTCCAAACAGAAATTAGTTATTGAAGCGAGAAGTTTCTGCGCTCAGCCTGCCACTGCGATACTCTCTCACTCCACACTCACTCGCACGGATTTTTAACTCTCTATTTGGACTGTCTGACACGGGACCCCTGAAAAACACATCGTGTGTTTTTAATACAAAGTTTCACAGAGGAACTCGCTTTTGCTACATTTGTAGCTGGGAATATTGACTTTGTTTTTTAATTTGAAAACGAAATGACTCAATTCAATAAGGGACCAGCCTACGGATTATCAGCAGAAGTGAGAAGCAAAGTGAGTAACTAAATGCAGGCTATGGGTCATTAAATAAGTAGCCTATATATGAATGAATGAATGAATGAATGAATGAATGAATGAATGAAAGCTTTATTTCGAACATGTGAAAAAAGAAATAGTTATAACAAGAAAAAACAAGAAAAAACAAAACAAAACAAAACAAAACAAAACACTATTTACTTAACATGTCCGAAAATATATATATTTGAACCACTATGCCTAATGTTGCAATATAAGGATTTGACTCACTATGGGTTGGCATGGAATTGCTCTGGGTATGAGGACGTAGATGCAATCAGTGTGTAATAAATAGGACACCCCAGATGCCGTTTTCAGTGGCCATTTTCTGTCATTTCCCTGGATTGACCCCAATATGGAAACTTTCCCCAAAAGTAAAAAAGAGTGCTACGCATGGATTGATCATGCCGGAAATATTTTGGGGTAGACTAACACACGAATCAAATTGTGCTCTTATGAATCTCCTACGAAATGGAAAAATCTCAGTATGCACATATTTATAATTTGCCCAAAATGAGCTCTGCTCTGATTATGTTCGAATAGCCTCAAAGGTTTTGGAGTAAGGCCTACGGGGCTAAAAAGCAGAAAGAATTGGTAACACCAATGAAATGATTGTTATCACACAAGGATAGCATGTTTATTCTGTTGTGTTGTGAAGGTGTCGTTAAAGCGTTAAAATGAATGAAAGCCAAGTCCAAGTCATTGTTCGTGGAGCAGGGAGGAGTCCAGGATGCCCCCACAATTTTGGGCTAGGTGAAGTGGAGATTTTCATTGAAATGCTCTAAACTTATAATGCTATAATATCGCATATTTGTAAATAACTGATGTTGATATTTGAGTTCAAACCATTGATAAATAGGTTCAAACAACAAAGTCGCGCGGATGGCGTGCGCTGGCGTGCAAATAGATACGTTTGGCTGGGTAGATGGACATAATAGATTTAAAAGAAAAAATGGCAAACAACTCTTTAACAGTCGAGATTCACGTGTGGCCAAAAGTGATCAAATGTGTTATTGCACAGTCACAGTGACAAAGCTACCAGGAAAGTTTTGGAAGCTTTGGAAGTTTCTCCTCTTTTTTTAGGAAATCAAATCATGACATCATCGGTTACCCATTTGGAGTAGCAGTAGGCGGGGCTAAAGCAGACCCTCGTAGCCTGTAGCTGTGTTCGAAATGGCGTACTATTACTGAAATAAATCAACTTTTTGATGATATTCTAATTATATGACCAGCACCTGTATATATAAACGGGTTATTTTGATAAACTGGCCACATTTTGGCAATACAGGTGCTGGTTATATAATTAGAATATCATCAAAAAGTTGATTTATTTCAGTAATTCCATTCAAAAAGTGAAACTTGTATAATGTATACATTCATTCCACACAGACTGATATATTTCAAGTGTTTATTGCTTTTAATTTTGATGATTATTACTGACAACTAATGAAAACCCAAAATTCAGTATCTCAGAAAATTAGAATATTACTTAAGACCAATACAAAACAAGTTTTTTTTAAAATGTTGTTTTTAAATGTTGGCCAACTGAAAAGTATGAACATGGAAAATATGAGCATGTACAGCACTCAATACTTAGTTGGGGCTCCTTTTGCCTGAATTACTGCAGCAATGCGGCGTGGCATGGAGTCCATCAGTCTGTGGCACTGCTCAGGTGTTATGAGAGCCCAGGTTGCTCTGATAGTGGCCTTCAGCTCTTCTGCATTGTTGGGTCTGGCGCATCGCATCTTCCTCTTCACAAGACCCCATAGATTTTCTATGGGGCTAAGGTCAGGTGAGTTTGCTGGCCAATTAAGAACAGGGATACCATGGTCCTTAAACCAGGTACTGGTATCTTTGGCACTGTGTGCAGGTGCCAAGTCCTGTTGGAAAATGAAATCTGCATCTCCATAAAGTTGGTCAGCAGCAGGAAGCATGAAGTGCTCTAAAACTTCCTGGTTGACGGCTGCGTTGACCCTGGACCTCAGAAAACACAGTGGACCAACACCAGCAGATGACATGGCACCCCAAACCATCACTGACGGTGGAAACTTTACACTGGACTTCAAGCAACGTGGATTCTGTGCCTCTCCTCTCTTCCTCCAGACTCTGGGACCTTGATTTCCAAAGGAAATGCAAAATGTACTTTCATCAGAGAACATAACTTTGGACCACTCAGCAGCAGTCCAGTCCTTTTTGTCTTTAGCCGAGGCGAGACGCTTCTGACGCTGTCTCTTGTTCAAGAGTGGCTTGACACAAGGAATGCGACAGCTGAAACCCATGTCTTGCATACGTCTGTGTGTGGTGGTTCTTGAAGCACTGACTCCAGCTGCAGTCCACTCTTTGTGAATCTCCCCCACATTTTTGAATCGGCTTTGTTTCACAATCCTCTCCAGGGTGCGGTTATCCCTATTGCTTTCTGTTTTCTACCACATCTTTTCCTTCCCTTCGCCTCTCTATTAATTTGCTTGGACACAGAGCTCTGTGAACAGCCAGCCTCTTTAGCAATGACCTTTTGTGTCTTGCCCTCCTTGTGCAAGGTGTCAATGGTCGTCTTTTGGACAACTGTCAGGTCAGCAGTCTTCCCCATGATTGTGTAGCCTACAGAACTGGACTGAGGGACCATTTAAAGGCGTTTGCAGGTGTTTTTAGTTAATTAGCTGATTAGAGAGTGGCACCAGGGGTCTTCAATATTGAACCTTTTCACAATATTCTAATTTTCTGAGATACAACATTTGGGGTTTTCATTAGTTGTCAGTAATAATCATAAAAATTAAAAGCAATAAACACTTGAAATATATCAGTCTATGTGGAATGAATGTACCGTATACATTATACAAGTTTCACTTTTTGAATGGAATTACTGAAATAAATCAACTTTTTGATGATATTCTAATTATATGACCAGCACCTGTATACATGGTTACTTTCTCACCTGAAAACATATTAAAACTTGACATAAAAATGACATGAACACTTGTAGAGCCAACATTACATCAGCGTTTAGCCTATGGAGGTTTAGCCTGCTTCAAAATTCCCACTGCCGGCCGGTGCGAAATGCATTCTGGGATACTGAGCTGCATACTTCAGTGTGAACAGTCTGCTGGTAATGGCATACTTATTATACATTTAGTAGACAGTATGCAGTATACTCACTGAGTATGCAGTAGGCAGTAGGCCTATGCTTGTATGTCATTTTCGAACACAGCCTATGTGTTCCCTTTAAGATGCTCATAGGCCTATGCCATTGCCATTGACATTCCCAACATGCATACAGTTTTAATCACTTTAGTCTTGATGACAGTGGTGCCCATGCCAGAGAGACACCAAACCAGTTGAGCTACAAAATATGAAATATGTAGTTAGTTTTGTTAATCCGGTTGTCTGAGATTCCTATAACTTTGAATGTTCTCCCTTGCTCTGCTGTCGGCTTTCACATTTCAGCTGCTTTTTATTTATTTAGTTTTTTAAAGTGAAGCTGAGCATCTGTTTTCTATCAAGTCTAAATGAATAACTTTGCTGCTCTGTGAGAGGAGAGGGCCTGGATGTTCAAAAGTAGGCTATTTATTTAGCTACAAAGACTTGGGGAAACTGAACTCTTTTTATGGAACAAATACAATCCATTAGTCTAAAGCCGGACATGGCACTTTCTCAACCTGTGACAATTAGTCAGTGATGTTAATTGTACATTCTCCAAGGACTGAATGCAAACAGAAACTAGAGGAACTTCTACCTTGCATAACTCACAGTGTGACTGACAGTTCCCTAGCTGTGCGTCTCTGTGAGTGACATAGCAGAGATGCCAAGAATTCCTCATTGAAATCCCTTTATTCCCTTTAACCCAAACCGAGAGTTATTGATTCACTACGTGATGTTAGAATTATAAGGTTCTATCTCCATTTTTGGTCAAAATTGAGTTTTTTACATAATCTGATCCATTAGGTGTTTATTAATGCCTGTGTGGTGTTATTTTTAAAATGTTTAAATTTGTTAGTTAGTTATTTGTTATATAGTTATTTGTTAGTAATAAAATACAAAGGTTCCATCTCACAAAACATAATGGAATGTAAAACCTTTGACGCTCAATATCTCTGAACTACCCTAAACGGAGATATAACCTTATAATTCTAAACTCACGGCTAGTTATTGATTCACTAGTTATAAGCATCTCTCTTTTTGGACTATAAGCTCATATACGGATGATGTAGCTGTGGTCACAGCAGGTTCAAAGTCCTACGGTCTAGACCACTTCTCCATGCTCCTCCTTGTGTTGTGGGCTCTCTGACCCAGTAAGAGAATCAGGCCACAGGTTTAGTATGTCACGTCTCCCTTACCGTCTGGGTTTGAAACATGTTTTTAAATGCCTTCTGTTTATTTTAGGACTTTTTTTCTTCCACATTGTGGTATGAAAAGCCTCTCCGTGAAGTAATCTGCACCTCAACAGGGTCAGATGAGCGACTATGCTCTGAGCCGAGGAAATATGAAAATGAAAATAGTAGCCTTAGTTCCAAAGCTAGTGTGCTTTCAGATATGTTTCCAGTGTGGCTGCCAACACGCAGGCTTTATTGGAGAGCTGGTGATATATATCCAGTGGATTTGACAGTGGAAATGGAAAGCAGCTTAGTTTCCAATGTATATGCTTGTTAACCTTGAAAGATGACCAGCAGCTGTCAATCAGCTCAATGTTTACCTCATTGAATATGTTACAGATGGCTAAAGCTGAAATCACACTCGGTTCTACACAAACATATCATATTCTACTGTATGTCCCGTTGATGGACTATTTGTATTTTATTGTGTGGGAGATAAGGTGATATGCTATAGTGCTCAGTGAGATATTAACGTTTAGGTCTACATGCATGTTCATGTGTTTTGAATCGGCACAGAGGAAAAAAGGTGTTTTTCATTGGCCCTATATAGAGGCCCTCAAACATGGCCGTTTTTCACAATCACAACAACATTTTTGATCAATCCACCAGTGTTTTCATGGGGTCAATCCCTGGTTTATGTGTTGCCCAAATGTTTGACTGATGGTGTTTCCTGGGCTGTCACTTCTCAAGTGTTTGTAAGTAGAGAATTTCCCTTTTGGAAGCACATCTGTTCCGCCTTTTCTGCAGGAGTATACGGGGTCATGAACTTCAAGATGACTTGTTCATCTTGTTCTTCAAGTTTGTTCTCCTCTTAGTGAGGGTAGAGCTTTTGCTGAACCAGAAGTGTGGATGTTGGAGGAGTTGGGTTTCCAAGTTGGTTCTTCTGAACATTTCCGGTTAGTTTGTATTGATAACGACCAACCCAATGGTTCTCAGCAGTGAATGCAATCTATTTTTGGAAATAGACCATTTTTCATAATTCATTACAGTCAAGCATTGTTGTTGATATTCCCCTACTCCTTACCTAAATGTAGTTGTGTAATATCTTATTGAATCCTTGCTGTTGTAAACGTAATTTTCTCCGGGGTAGTTCCCACCGGTTTTGTTCAAAAGAAGGTAGTAGGTTTATTATTGACAAAACTTGTAGATCACTAGACACTAGAACAGCCACGGTCACCCTGTGAGTAATTACTTTTTTTAGACCTTTGCACTCGATCCAATTTCAGGACCCTCCTTTCATGACCTTCACATCCTAGATGTGCGCTCTACCACCCAGTATCCTTACATTTTCACGATAAGCTAGTATAAAGCTATTTTGCTGTTTTTCTGTGTAGGAGGAAGGCTAATTTACAAGAAGGGGAGGGGTTGTGGGGAGAATAGGAAATGTTCATAAACATAAACAAATATTATATTTGTGTACTATGTGAATGACCTGCTCTCCATAAAGAAAACAATAAAAAATAAAAAAAAAGATCACAAAGTGATCTTTGTGTGTAAGTAGCGGATTACCCCGAAGGCTGCTCTAATAGTAGGTGAAATAGGCATGGCTGTCCTAGTGTTAAGACCACCTCAGATCACCGTACTATTCAAATGTGTTAATTCACTTATACTTTACCACAGAGTCAGGTTCTTACACCATTCATCACACCCTGAAGGTCTTGAGTCAGGTTGGTTGGTTTGTTTGTTAGTTTCTGCCCATTGAAGTCACCGTTTACCCTAGGGTGGGCCAATTGTTGGTAGGCCGACATCAAGCAAACAGAGAATTGTAATGTATTTGTCTCTGGTGAATTGATGCAAGAGGGATTTGTTTAGCCTGAGGTGGAACCTCAGGACACTCACCATTGCAAGACCTTGATTTTTTTTTGTTTTAAATGGTCTTCAGCAGCCAGAAGGTCCTTCTGTTCTACAAAACATGGTTGTGTTGGTTTTTGCATTCAAGCCCTGAAACATGCAAAAAAATCCACCCATTCCCCATATCAATATGATTTTCTGCCTTTAGTACAGTGCAGTGAAGATGCTAAACAAAAAGTCAAAGCAATAGATATACATTTTAGGATGACTGTTACGTCATGTGTGTTCCCATGTGTTTGACTTGGTAAGTGCCAATGACCCTTTGAGATTGACAGGCCTATCTCTTCTGGATCTCCCTGGTTTGTCATTTAGTTTTTGCGGTCCCTTAGGATAACCCCAGACATTACACAAACATTACGCTCTGGTGGTTTTAGACAAAGTTGTCTTTTCATTATCCTTCATCCCTGCCTCTTGGCTGCTGCACCCTAGGACAATTTTCCTGGCAAAAAACATTGAAATAGGGTTATTTTTAGTACGATTACCTGATAGTTTTGTATTAATTGAATTGCTTTTCTATTTAGAAAATGCTTGCTCCCGTTGGTGAGCTAGTGAATGCTACTGTGGTCGTTGTCGACTTCCCACCATGTCCCCTTAGCGTTCTCCTCACCATGTCCCCTCAGCGTTCTCCTCACCATGTCCCCTTAGCGTTCTCCTCACCATGTCCCCTTAGCGTTCTCCTCACCATGTCCCCTTAGCGTTCTCCTCACCATGTCCCCTTAGCGTTCTCCTCACCATGTCCCCTTAGCGTTCTCCTCACCATGTCCCCTTAGCGTTCTCCTCACCATGTCCCCTTAGCGTTCTCCTCACCATGTCCCCTTAGCGTTCTCCTCACCATGTCCCCTTAGCGTTCTCCTCACCATGTCCCCTTAGCGTTCTCCTCACCATGTCCCCTTAGCGTTCTCCTCACCATGTCCCCTTAGCGTTCTCCTCACCATGTCCCCTTAGCGTTCTCCTCACCATGTCCCCTTAGCGTTCTCCTCACCATGTCCCCTTAGCGTTCTCCTCACCATGTCCCCTTAGCGTTCTCCTCACCATGTCCCCTTAGCGTTCTCCTCACCATGTCCCCTTAGCGTTCTCCTCACCATGTCCCCGTAGCGTTCTCCTCACCATGTCCCCTTAGCGTTCTCCTCACCATGTCCCCTTAGCGTTCTCCTCACCATGTGTGCGTTTCTCCTGTGGCAGTAGAGCAGGGTGTAGCTGGAGCAGAGCCAGGGGCTGGATGAATGAGGCCCCATTCAGGGTTTCCCTGGAGAGTAAAGACTGATAAGGGGAGAGCAGGGCAGTCAAGCTTGTGGTAGCAAAATATTCTAAACGCTTTGCTCTGTGTGTTGCCCTACGGAACACAACCCAGGTATCGGTGGTGGAGACAGGTCACCGTGGGGCTGTTGTGCCACATTCCTGCTTCTGTTATTCTAATAAACAACAGTACCATTCCCACAGATGGCCAGCGGGCCTGCGGGGGAAAGGGCTGGCGTGTTCCCCTGCTATGTGCTGACACTAGAGAACTCCCAGGATCGGTTCAAGCTACCGTTTTGAAGTGTGAAGTGTTATTCCTGAATTTCTTATGTTGTCATGTTAACCCCGTGCTGCCACTTTTAGACAAACAGGAAAGGCCTCTTTTCATGAAACTATTGTCCAGTTCTTCTCTGTTGACTCCAGTGACATATTGAGGGTTCACTAACCTTTACATGCTCAACTTGTAAAGTTAATGCTGCTATCTTGTGCACATATTTGTTTTGGATAGCAGTCCATTGTCTGTGGCAATACCATGAGAAACTGCCTTTAATTGTTGACCATGGAGGACTAGGGGTTGTTTATAATGGGGGCTTGAGGTTTGTTCTGAGATTATAGTTTGAGAAAACTAACTTATACACATGCATGCAACTCCTAGGCTAATACTCCAGTCCAGTCGAGCTACACAAGTTAGAATTTTGCCTTGGTGCCTCATTCATTTAAAACTCTTTATTTTGCTTGGTCTTATTGCAGCTCCAAGCCCACAGATCTATAAATATGTGTTGTTCACTTCACATTTACAGCATAGACAATCTGCTCACAGTATGTGGTCTGTGGAGTGTTTTCAGACCCAGCGGCTGGTTAAATATCAATGAATACCAGCTGTACTATTTGTACTAGCTTAGTTCAACGTGGGGGGGGGGGGGGTTGAAACCGGTCAGGATTGTGTTATGGTCAAGGCCCAAGTCATTGGATGTGCATGTCAAGTAACTTTCTGGTAAGACTTGACACTATATTCATATGAGTTTAGGATATTGTAAATACCTTAATGCTTATACAACCTAACGGTATACTGAAGTCATTATTGATGAAACAGTTGACAGTGGTGTAGACGCCCTACATTGAATTGATAGAATTGCACATAGTGCCTTCTCTCTCTCCTCCTAACCACCTTTATCCAGATGTTTGCTTGGTTTTGCCCAGTCATCAGGAAACGGTTTGGGGTACAGAGTTGAGGCAGGGAGGGGCTTGTCTGGGGTTCAATCCCAGTGGGGTTTAGATGGAGCCCCACTCTTAATGACTCCATCCAGACGATGAGAACTGGAGCCCTTTTTCCCCACTTTTCTTTTTTCGGAGGGGAAGTTGGCAGTGTTCCTAGAGAACTGCTGCTGGGAGAGGTGAAGAGAGAGAAACTCTCTGCTCTCTAATCTTCCCCTCGCTCCCTCTCTGAAGAAGAGGGTTCTCTGTTTTCTGGTGACGGTTTCTGCAGTGGCAACAGAATTCCCTTTTGATGAGTTTTCTAAATGACAGTGTTCTCAAGTTTGCCGTCGTTACGGACTGGGAAGTTTCCCCTGTAGCCTTTAACCCCTGGCCTTCCTGCTGACTCATATTTTGGAACACAACACTGCTTTTTGCCCTTTTAACAAGATGGGGAAGATTTACCCTTTAGTCTGTCATTATGCGAGAATGGGCTTTGTTTCTGACCTCAAATTGCACAGAAATGGACACAGTGCTTCGGAGGCCCTCGTCTCTGGTGACTGCTTTCACATTCCAGCTGACAGGCTTTAGTGTGGGGGGAGTGATTGACTGCTGTTAAACTCAAACAAGCCTTTCTCTGGTGAATGGGGGGGGAAGATGTAGGCTACAAGTTTATGGGTCCTCTAACATAGAGGTTCTGAAAGGCTGTCATTACCTTATGTTTTTATTAGTGTGCCTAAGTTACACTGCTAGATATTGTTCTGTACAGTAGGCGTGTCCCTGGTGTAGCCTAGCATCCGCATCACTTCACGGGGAATTAACTGTACATCTGGGAAATGTCCGTAACTTCTGACTCGGTGTGTTAATGTGCGCATCTCTCTCACTCAGGGAGAGCAGAGCGAGAGTGAAAACAATAGCGACTTCACCGGTTTACAGTCCCCCCCCGTCTCTCACTGTGGATTTGTCCAATCCTTTGTTGAGCATCTGGTTTCTTAATTCCTAGTATATTGTGGCATTTCTTTGCCGTTAGCCATCTAAAATGTTTTAAGTAATTTTTGGGGCAGTCCCACTCATATTTTCATTTTATTGTGACAGAGACAGTAGAGATTTGACAGGAAGGATGGGTGAGAGAGAGAGAGAAGGGATGACATGCAGGATATGTCCGCGGCCGGAATCGAACTGGGAACCCTGCGGTTACATGGTCAGCGCTTAGTCCGCTACGCCACCTAAGCGCCCAGCCGTATGCCATCTAAGACATGTTTAGCAGACGTGTTGTCATCACGCATAAGGGAATACCCAGGGAAACGCAGACAGTGGAAGCGGTTGAGTCACGTGAGTTGAATGTTCGCTGCGTCAGAGTTTATTCGAATGACCTGTTTCCATTTATGCGCATTAACTCTGATTCAAAAGCGAAAACCACCTCAAGCGAGCGTACAAACCTTTGTGCGAATTAGAGGAAGTTTATTGGAATCAAGCCGTTTCCATAACATTTCTAATGCGAATCTCTTTAAAATGCGAATCTGAATGGTTTATGGAAACATTAACAACGACTTGTGCTAGATAGAACAGAATAAACAGACTATCTTCGGGAAGCTCAATTGATTCGGCATATGCTTTTTATGACATTATATTGGGTAGCGGGTTCACAATTGTACCTTTTCTGGCGAAGTAGGTCCTCCACAGACAGACTGACAGACAGTCCTCAACTGAGTGTCCTCCAAGACAGACAGTCCTCCACTAAGTGAGAGGTTAAGGCACATTTGTCGTCAATGGACCTATCGCTAAGCCACGGCCCCTTTGAAAACTCGGACAAACAAACAATGCTTCACTGACAGTGACTGACCGACCGTGACTGAATGACATTCAATGACTTACAATGGTGGGAGTTGGCAAATTTCTGATTTATCACAGAAAGTAATAGACATGTTTTTTAAAGAACAAGAATATGTCATCTAGAAGCTTTTTACCATCAGATATTAGCGAGTTGTTTGTCTGAGTTTTCTGCCTGTCGTGACTTTTGCTGTGATATGATTGGACAATTTCTATTTTGGGGCGTGGCTTAGCGATAGGTCCATTGCAGTTATTCCCCTTTTAAATGAAGTGGTGCTAACAACAGATTGGACGGTGGTGAGAGGAGTGGAAGCCAGATGTTTTATCTCTTGTAGTCTTCCCTCCCTTCGAGTGTCCTTCTGACTGGGAGGATGAGTCGAGTGTCTGTGAGATGAGGTTGTTAAAAAGACATGTTTACCCTGTGTTGGCCAATGTTTAAGTGTTGTTTACAATGGCCAATGAGCTAATGGGTCATAGCAGCTGCTCACCTGATGGTCCAATAGGAAGTACAGTTATATATACTCCATTGTTTGACATCGCAGAAAACACTGGAAAGTTCAATGACATTGTGCAATGAAATTCTGGTTTGTATACCCATTGACGTAATCATTTATACAAGTTAAATATCTTAAAGTGTTTCTTAAGGTGTTGTTTTTAACGTCATCCTAAAAGGCTTAGTGTATTTGTTTTGTGTTTAACTTTTTGTCTCATTTCAATGAAAGTGTGGTGGAAGGCATTGTTGTTGTAGGCAATGTTTTCAAAGCAATGGCGAGTCAGTGATACTTAATGCAAGTTTGTGCGTGTGTGTGCGTGGGTGTGTGTGCTGGTACAAAAGACCAGGGGAGAGAGAGAGATATCAAGAAAGAAAGAGTATCAGGCCTTAAAGCTAAGCGTAGTAATAACTGGCTTCACTTTCACACATGCTTCCACTTCCACTACCTCAAAGTGACTAAAACAGACCTCCCATGACTCTTATCCATAAGGTCAGTAGCATCATTATCCTCTCTGATTAGAGTGTTCTGAACTACATTAACGATGCATGTCTAGCTAACCCTTTGTGAACAGATCGTCCTTTAAACACAAAGCCAGGGAGCTAGTTCAGTGTGTTATCCTGTATCTGTCTGTGATGCTGCCTAAACACCTGTCCTAAAGACTAATGGGCGGAAGGAAAAGCGAGATCAGACCATGCTAGGCCGTCTTGTATCTGGCGCTTGCTCTTTTGGTCTGGGAGCTTATGTGTTGACCTAAAACTGTAATGTCTGTTTGATCTCTTTTTTAGAAACAATTAGTTGAACTAATTGTTAAAGACGTTTAACTGCTCTGTATTTCTTCCTTCCTTTCTTTCTTTCTTTCTTTCTTTCTTTCTTAATTACAAACAACAAGGAGGTTTCAGACATAGAAGCCCAGTTTCCGGTCAAATAAATTCAATGGAAAATGGTCATTCGTATTTGGAGTAGTTACTGGTACCTTCGGTCTGAATAATGTGTTCCCCATGATTCTCATTGGCATAGATAGTCACACCATGAGAGATGCAACTAACCTGACATTTTAATATTCAGAGGTTCTCTCTGTATCATGATGTCGCATAGCTAGCCCGTTCTCTCACTGTAGCCTACGTGCGAATCTGATAGTTCTGATAACACATTGACTTACTGAAAGGCTGAGCTTTTTGTTTGTTGTTTGGCCAATTTGCGTCACATGAATCAGAAGCTAAACCCACGGCACAACAACAACATTTAAGCCCATGTCTGAGCCTTTATTCTTTCCCAGACGGTCTGTGTTTTAGCTCTAACCCTGGTCTGGTGATTGATCTCCTGTTGCTCAAATGTAGCCTAATCCTTTTCCTGTGACAGCAGCAGGCTCTCCAACATATGAGGTGTAAATAACTATTTCTGACAGAAACTCAGTGAGGCGGGGGGCGGGGGAGAGGCGTTATATTACAATGTCAAAGCAGAAACTATGATTGTGTAAGCCATTCATACATACCCCTCTCTTAAAGTAGTTGTTTGTGAGAAGACATGGTTGTCGGTATTCTTGACCTAAAAATGGATATTAGTAGCACTAATATAAGTTGTCCAAACATCATTCATATCCAGTACACAATGCAGAGACATAACAGCAGATGCTAGAGAAAGGGAGGCCTAGGTCCTGTAGCCTCCAAGGCCAAATTCCATTGCAATGACTCTGGGAAATGAGACTCAGACAGGGAGAAAGAGAACCTGCTAGCCTGAAACCTCATTCCTTTGTAACATTGAATAAAATACGCTCCTCAAATCTCATTTCATCTCATTACAAACCTGAAAACTGTGTGTTGTTGTGTGTTGCTGCGGAAGAAACGACACACATCTAACAGTAGTAAGACTAATTACTGATGTGACATTGTACTCAGGTAATAACCTGGTATATGGAGTTCAGTGGTGTGTTTTATTACACCAGAGGAACAGCCCTTTCCATTTCCTAGTGAAGGAATTGTTCCAAAGGCACTAAGTGCAGTCTTGTCTTCTCCTCAGATTGCCCAGAAATATGACTTGCAGAGGGAAGAGGAGCTGCGCTTCTGGATCGAGGAGGTGACGGGCATGACCATCGGAGAGAACTTTCAGAAAGGCCTGAAAGACGGAATCATCCTGGGAGAGTAAGTGTGTGTACGTGTGTGTGTGTGTGTACGTATGTTTGTGTGTGTGTGTGTGTGTGTGTGTGTGTGTATATATGTGTGCATGTGTGTGTGTACGCGTGCGTGTGTGTGTGTACGGGTGCGTGTGTGCCCGCCATGGGACTGCAGCAAAGTAGACAGTGATCAGAGGTTTGACATTGCAGGGGAGAATGCTCTAGTCTGGAGCTAATGAGCTAATGCTAATGCTGAAGACAATTTTACGCATGAGGGATCAATCACAAACTCATTAGGAGGGACAGACAGGGAATTCCAGAGCAAGACATCAACTTCCATTGATTAGTATTTCCCATTCATATACTGTATTACTGTACTTGAATGTGCATAACCTCCATGAATGTGTGTCATGTAATAACCTCAACCTGCTCTCCATCTCTCTGTTAGTTTGATCAACAAACTGCAGCCTGGCTCAATAAAGAAAATCAACCACTCACAATTGAACTGGCATAAGGTAAAGCATTTTTTTTCTCAAACTTCAATAAGGCATTCACACTCTTGAGTAGTACTAAGGACAGTTTTCCAAAGAAAGCATAGAGAACAGGACCGTCATAGTGAGGCTTGTTCACCTCGTTTATAAGACCTGGAGCAACATGCCGTGTCCTGAGAAGAAGTCTAGTCATTCATCCTGCCTCTCTAACAACACCTCCTTTATGAGCTTATTACTTCCTGATGGTTAAGTAATAACTTACCGTACACCCCCCCCTTCCCCCCCCCTACTGTTTTCTCTTGTTCCTCCAGCTGGAGAACATTGGAAACTTCATCAAAGCAATCCTGGCCTATGGCCTGAAGCCCAATGACATATTTGAGGCCAATGACCTGTTTGAAAGTGGGAACATGACTCAAGTCCAGACCACACTCCTCGCCCTGGCCGGCATGGTGAGTGGTCATGAGTGACAGGAACACAATGGCTCTCCAGTGTTCATTTATGTTGATAGAGTTCATATCATTCTAGCGCATTGTTGTCATTTAAAGTGCTTTGTCGTCTTTGTTTCCTAGGCAAAGACCAAAGGCATGGACACAAAGTTTGACATCGGGGTGAAATACGCAGACAAGCAGACGCGTCACTTTGATGATGAGAAGATCAAGGCGGGCCAGTGTGTCATCGGCCTGCAGGTGAAACATGATGATGATAGGAACAATCGCAGCCACAGGCGGCCATTTTTAATTACATTTTTCGACGTGGCCATTAGATGATGTGTATTGTTTTTTTAAATGATTATTCAGTATTCTTTATTCCAACTCTCTATGCCTTCTATATATCTCGCCTATGGATATTACACTTAATGGGTATATGCATATAGACAACATGCATCTGTACATTTAGATTTAGATGTGATTTTCGTCATCTTTTTTGTATTTCAGATGGGGACCAACAAGTGTGCGAGCCAGGCTGGTATGACAGCTTATGGGACCAGGAGACATCTCTACGACCCCAAGACACAGACAGACAAGCCTTACGACCAGACCACCATCAGCCTGCAGATGGGCACAAACAAAGGGGCCAGCCAGGTAGAACCAACACTGCTGTTACTAAGGCCCACACTGCTGTTACTAAGGCCCACCTCATACAGAGTGACTTTAGAATTATAAGGTTATTATAAGGTTATTTATAAGGTTCCATTTTTGTCAAAATGTAGTTTTTTACATAATCTGATCCATTAGGTGTTTATTAATGCCTGTGTGGTGTTATTTTTAAAATGTTGACATTTTTGAGTTAGTAATTCATAAAATACAAAGGTTCCATCTCACAAAACATAATGGAATGTAAAAACTTTGATGGTCAATATCTCTGAACTACCCTAAACGGAGATAGAACCTTATAATTCTAAGCTCACGTAGAGTGACTTTCTACCTGTTTGACCTTTTTTTGTTACTGTATGTAAAAATGATTTTAGCTTGATTTATAGCTGGTCTTTAGTCAATAATTAGTCAAACTCTCATCCCAGGGTAACTCGACTACAGCTACCATATCGCAGTGCATAACATATATGTTTGAATACCTGTGATTTTATATCATGCTTACTACCATTTACTGAATCACTGCAATCATAATATTGATAATTACTATGAAATAATTTAAGTAAGTATGTAAAGTGGGATTTTACTCTTTTGTTGTTGTTGTTGTTGTTGTTGTTGTTGTTGTTTGTCCCATCATATAATTCCTTTGTGCATACAACCTTCATAGATATTGTAGTTTTGAGCTCAGGTTAACTTCCTGGAATAATCTCATAGTGCTGGATTTTGTGTCAAATTCTTTATCATTAAATAACTATCTATATATTTATTTGTTTATTTTTTAAGTCAACTTAAACACCTACTTGAAGTCCGTAGCGCTCTCTCTGTTTTCTTGAAACCTCCTAAAGTATTCCCCCCCCCCCCTCACTCTCTCTCCCGTTTCTCCAGGCTGGGATGGCAGCCCCAGGCACGCGTCGTGACATCTTTGACCATAAAGCATCAGTGGCATCAGTGGACAACTCCACCATCTCCCTCCAGATGGGCACCAACAAGGTGGCGTCCCAGAAGGGCATGAGCGTCTACGGCCTGGGCCGCCAGGTCTATGACCCCAAGTACTGCGCCACCCCCACAGAGCCTGTCATCCACGCCAACGGCAGCCAGGGCACAGGGACCAACGTCTCCGAGATCAGCGACAGTGACTATCAGGCAGAGTTCCAAGAAGAGGAGTACCCTGTCAATTACAACGACGACTACAGCACCCACTACAACGACCAAGGCATCGACTATTAGGGCCAGCATACCCCCCCCCCCCCCTCTCTCCAACACAACCGCTAGTCGGAGCAGTATTAACAAGTGTATTTTTTATCCACAACAACAACAGAGCAAGTCTTTTGCTATCCTTCGCTAGTCTTGCTATTTTTTTTGATTGAAGCATAAGAGAGAGAAATATTGCCTTGAGTGCCACCTCCACCACCACCTCCCCAACTCTTCCATTTGAGCAGCAGAGGTCGTAATCAGTTGTAGTTAAGCCTAGAAGGGTGAGATACAGTGTTTTTGATATTTCTCATTTTAAGTTTGAGAACATGTGTTTTAAGTCTACTGTTAAGTCTTTTGAAGTATGGGGACACTGTGAAGAAAGGATTCATTTTTGACCAATGTGGTAGCATCTGCATACTCTGTTACAATTCCACTTTTGTATTCCCCCAGACGTATCATCATCATCCCTTTAATGGAATTCACACTTGCTTGTCTTAATGGTTCATGGGCTGTGTTTAAGATGCATCCCATGCTAATATAAAAAAGACCAATCTTATTTTTGTATATGTTTTTTTTTTTTTTTCCAAAGTGGTTGTAAAGTTTGGATGAACCAGTAGCCATTCTATTGTTTTCATTAGGTTTCTAATCACTGGAACATTTAGTTTTACTTCCTGACATTGTGAAGAGTGAGTACTTGCTCGCTCTTTGATTAGACCAGATGACCAAACCAGAGTTTACTGGATTATATCTCCTAGAGGGTTAGTCTTATCTGTACCATGACATGTCTCCTCGTGACGTTAGAATTATAAGGTTCTATCTCCATTTTTAGTCAAAATTGAGTTTTGATCCATTAGGTGTTTATTAATGCCTTTGTGGTGTTATTTTAAAAATGTTGACATTTTTGAGTTAGTAATTAATAAAATGCAAAGGTTCCATCTCACAAAACATAATGGAATGTAAAAACGTTGACCTCAATATCTCTGAACTGCCCTAAACGGAGATAGAACCTTATAATTCTGAGCTCACGTTCTTATAACCCCTCCCCCATCATTCCCGCTGTATTTATTGCCATGTCTTTCATTATAAACCAGTGCTCTGTTATATGGTTATTTTTAAAAGAAAATACAGTATGTATGTTATAAATAAAGCCTTAAGATCCTTGGTAAGTAAATCAATATGTGGATTCCAGTAAATCTCTTCACATTCTTTTACCATTGCTTTGAAGACATAATATGATTTTTTTTTTTCATGATATTATCCTTACAGCTGCCACTTCCTCCGTAAAGTGGTGATGTATTTTAAGCTAAATTAAATTACATGCTTACAGGATGTATTTTTCCACCTTGTGATTCCCATTGGCAGTAGCGGCCCTTTAATGCTGAGCTGTGGCTGGTCGCAGGACCTCTGACTTCATTAATAGGCGAGCACGTCTTGTATATTTTATGACGACATATTGGAATGGCACTGAGCCTTGGGTATATTAAATCTGTTCATACAGGCTGAAATAACTATAAATCCGTCTTTGAGGCCGGCCTCAGTAGAGCCTTCGGAGGGGGTTTTAAAAAGCAACACTCTGGTCTCAATCGATGTCCCACAGTTTTCTGGAAACGGTTATGTAACCAACCACACTGAGTGGAAAGCCAGTCGCCTAAGTAGAGCGACTGGACAGAAGAGACAGAGGAGTCATCGCAGAGAAAACAGCACGACGTGCCCCTGCATACATCATTTACATCACAGTTAACGCTTTGAAATGACTCATTGAAATATGAAATGCAGTCTCTGTTTGCTTGTCCTATATGAAGGAAATGCTGCACTATGCTGTCTCTTAGGAATTTGTATTATGGTGACAAAGTGAACCTTGATGAACTGTCCCGACATCTTTGCTATTCCAATAAGCCTGGAATAACAACGTTTCCAACCTGGCCATAGTGTGAATTCATTTACTGAGTAAAGTATTTGTTGTTATTTGATTTCAGCGAATCCCATGGCTGAGTTCTTGTGGTGTGCAAAGCACTGAGGGGGGAGTGCTGTGGGAGATTATTGATGCAAAGTAAAGCCAATGGCGATGTGCCATCCGCTTTCAACACTTTCTATTGGCATAATCAAGGCCAAGTTTAACGTGTTGGTCCACCAGAGCTTTCGCGCATTTGAGTGGATGAGACTACAGTCAATGCAATAAGCAGAGGGAAGGCTGAGATTAAAAGTGTGAGTGTTGACAGCAATGGTAATTTCATCAACGAAATAAATTAAGAAAATATTCAAACACCTTTTATTTATTTTATTTATGGATTTTTCAATTTTACAACACAAACACACAGGTACATCACAAACATATCAACAAAAAACAAACAAAAAAGTAAGCAAAGATTTTTGAAAAAACAATATGATAAAAGAAGAACAATTACAACAACAATAACAACAATATATATTATCAAAATAAATGCATGTGTAAAAAAACATAGGAGGGGAACGCACACATATTATGATGCACATATTATATTTACAAATCACTCATAAAGAAATAGGCACAGATTTTGTGATCAATATCAGTGATTCTGCACAGTGCCTTGCTGAGGCTGAACCTCTGAGACGTAGAGCTTGTCTTTGCCTTGATTAAGACAACTGCCCTTTATGTGCCATGTACAGGGGTGGGACTTCATTATTTGTTTGAGTAATTATTCTGCTAATTTGGCTGTTGGGAAGAGAAGCATAGGATGTTATGCAGAAGAAGGAACATGTGTCAGTAGGACAAGCTATATGTTTGCACACACAGTCAGTGATTTATGTTTACTATGGGATAATAATAATAATAATAATAACTTTATTTGTATAGCGCTTTTCCTGCAAACGTTGCAGCTCAAAGTGCTTTAATCATTATATAATCATAATTTAATTATTTTGTAATTTAAATGCAATATTAAAAGGATGGGTTTTTATAATCTTAATTTAATTATTTAGTCATTTAAAGGCAATATTAAAAAGATGGGTTTTTAGTCTTGACTTGAACATATGTGCTGAGGTTGCATCCCTAATGTAAACTGGCAGTGCATTCCACAATCTGGGTGCATAAAATGAGAATGCAGCCTCACCAAATCTCTTCTTTTGTACATAATTCATGTAATGAGGCCATACATGTGAAGTGACTAAAATGTGACTAAACTGATTCAGTCAGGACATCTGTGTCATGTCAAACTGCTAATAATAGATTAGGTTTGGTGTGAAAAAATGGATGGCTCTGTTATGATATACAGTAGCTCCCCGTTTGAAATTAAACAAACATTAAATACAATTAATTTATATATCGGGGAGCCCAACTTCAACCCCCCCCCCCCCCCACACACACACACACACACATACACACACACACACTGTAGGTAGGTAAAAGGTAAAACTGCAGGCGAACCTGCAGGTGGAAGCTGGGGTGGTGGGTGGGATGATAAAACATACTTGCATGTGGTGAACAAATGCTTCCTAGGCGAACACCTGCTCAGCTAGGATGGAGTTCTGCATGACTGCTCTCAAACCTGTCCCATGGACATGGAACATGGTTAACATCATGTGAGATCAGCTGTCCAACCCTCAGAGCCAGCTGCCCTCCTCCTTAAAATGCCTTGTCTGAAGGTGCCCGTTTGTGTTGGCCTGGCTACAGGGCGATGGTAATTCACTCAAGGTCTCAATCTGGAAGAAATGTCAAAAAGCTGCAAAACGGTTGACTGACTTGAAAGGCCTCACCTTGTTTTCACATAACATGACACGTTATTAACATACATGACATACACATGTGCAGGTTATGCACACAACTGTAATGAATCGAGTCCCGAGTGATTCATGTCATGTTTTCAAGGTGTCTCTCTCTTATTGAATTCAGATTTGTGGACTGCGTTCCCTCGACAACGTTTGTAGTTTTGGAAACTATTTTTCATGCACATGGCAGAAACCACAACAATCTATAAAAAAAAAGTAATGTAATAACTCCCCCTACCTGCAATATTGACGATAAATCACAGCCTGTCTGGCGTTATTGCTAAAGTAAACAGATTACATTTTGTCAACAGCTCCATAGACGTTGCTAGTTGAACCTAGTTGAACTCTCATTGTGTACCACCCATGTGATGAGGTGATAAAAACAAAACTTGTTCGAGGGTTTCACAATGATGAGTACAGTGAATGAGCAACCAATGGGATCCATGAGAAAGCTATGGCATTCACCCCTCCCCCTCCCCCACCACCCCCCCCCCCTCCCCCCCCCCCCCCCCCCAGTCCACTGCTTAGGAATAATCACTGCTTTGTGTGGGCTGTGGAATCCAGGACGAAAACGCAAGACTTAATTATAGGGAACCGGTCCAAAAAAAGGCAGTTACCGCAGCAAAAAAAAAAGCCCTTTAAAGGGAAGGCAGGACCCCAACCAGTCCAGTAAGCATGGTGTGTTGCACCCCCCCCCCCCACCCCCCCCCCACACACACACACACGTATGTATATTTTGAAAAGGAATTACTATAATGTGTAAAAACAGTATCTCATCCATATTTCGATTGATTTCCTATTCATCTTCAGTGCCCCTGGTTTGCAGTGAAAAACAACCAGAGCCAAGGCAGAGATCTAATGACACTTGAATTTCTGTGTGCCTCCAAAGACAATAGCAGCAGTCTGGCCTGTGTCTGTGAAAACATTCTCAGCCTCCCAGGTCTGGACTTTATTAGCTGAGCGCTCCAGCGAGCTGCTCCTCAGGCTGTAACTCAAAGCACCTCAGCTTGGATGAAGGGGAACCGTGGATAGCGGGGGTAGAAGAAGGAGGATAGATTGAACTTCTGGCAGACACATGGAGGTTGGTCGGGGGTGTGGGATGTGGGGGGGGGGGTTTCCTGCAGCTGACGGGCTGCTGATCATCATGAGATACAACCCCCGCTGGTGCTACCCGGGCCCTGGTCCAACACGAGAGGGAGTCTTCAGAGGGAGCCTCCAGGCGTTTTGCAAAGGCTTCGTCTCGGACTTGAAGATGATCAGTCTGACACCCAATTGTCTTCATGATTCACCCGTCATGTTAATGACAATAATGATATTAATGGGGTTATCATTGTTAGCATTGTTGTTTGAAACGGGACCTGACGTCACAGTAAAAGCATCGCACCTTGTACTTCCGTGGATGCACCTGACCTGAAAACAATAGTTTGAGTATCTGTCGACGAAAAAAAAACACTAGCGTATTCATTCAGAGATTCGCCATTGCACCACAACATGTTGTTGACCCACATATGGAATAAACCAAAGCAAACTAAATCACTTATTCAGCACCTGCCTGCATTGTGTGACTACATAGCTTGGGGTTTGGCATGGGAATGAACATGAGGCCCACTGCTCCCTCACAAGCTAGTAGTTGACTGTTCTCACATTCCTAACCCTCAGAGAATGAGCTCAAGTGTGAAGTGATTAGTCAACTGCATGGACCCCCTCACCCATATGAAAACGTCCCAGGAGACGGTTCCTTCTCCTTGTGGTCACACACAGCACATGGGAACAGAACAAGGCATTGGGACATAGAGTGAATGTGAGATGTCTGGCAACGAGAGTGGCATTCGGAATGTCTCTCGTATGGTTGCCTAGTGTGCTCAGCATTAGCATGAGTGTGGGCGCGAAGCCAAAGTTGTCTCTTCTTCACGCGAAAAGAAGTGTACTTCTGCCTCTGTGGCTGGGTGCTAATCGAGAACATCTGTGCCTTGGATTAGAGTCACACGCCATTATCTGTCGATTGCTTGTTACTGCGTCTCCAATTAGACTATAATTTCCTTGCACATTGACATTCAGTGAGACAAGGCAACATTCATGACTTTGGGAACAGCGAGAAGGGAATCTGGTTTCTGTACGGCCCCAAACACCACGCTTCAAATTTGTGACAGCGGCAACCGGAGAACAATGGAGTCAGTATGTCTCCAGCGAGATGTTAAATACCTTGGATTCAATCTGTGGCAATAAACAGAGAAGTACGACTTCCTCTGTTTTATTGCCAATTAGTGAGTGGCTACTCCGACGTATAAAAATCGACAGCAGCTCTTGCATGTAAAGAGTTGTAGATACCTCCCTCGGGATCCTATCTATCCACACACACTTTGAACACTTTATCTTTGTTCAATATCTGAATTTGAAAAGGCCAGATGCCATCAGGAAGAATTTCTCTGGTCAGCGAAACAACTACACAACCCCTCGCTATGTATTCAGTATTCCTGTAAATGTAGCTGGGAGGAATCACTGACTGGTGGAAGAATTTGGTTTCATATGAGTGCAAAAAAAGTCAAGCGTGGCTTCGCTCCAGTGCTAAAACCATCCATTTAGGACGGCCACATCGACCGACTGAATCAGGGCCAGGTAAGAAACCATCAATCTCAGCAGTGGCCAAAAGCATCCAGCAGAAACACCAATCCTCCCCTGTCTGGACTTTCCTTTCCACACCTTTCCACAGAGAGAGGTCTGTTCCCCGCATAAGAGCTTCTTTCAATGTCTTTTGTTGGAGATGGATTTGGCCACAGCGCCCCAACCCCCACGAGTTGATGAGTCTGAGGAAGGTTCCGGTTACATAACCCTGAGCATACATGTGCACAAACACACATTCACGCACGCACACACACGCACATACACTAAACACAGGCTGCATGAAAGGAGGAATGGACCCGCCGGGGGGATGGAGAAATGGGCTGCGTCACACAGTTATTTTTTGGGCCTATATCTGTCGTTACCACCACCCCCAGAATTATACCGGTGCTCCAACATGGCCAGTCCACACCTGCCTGTGTCTGTGTGCTCCACTGAATTCAATACAGTGAATCAGGTGGACAGCGGCATCAGGGATGTTGAAAAGAATGTGAAATGTTCCACAGATAATGTTATTATGTTCCCTCTGGCTGTTCTGACAAGAGAAGTCTGTGCCACAGACTTGATTTACGATTTATTTACCGTAATAGATAGTTTAGTGTAGATTAAGTTTCATTCAATCAAAGTTACATTCTGGAAGTTGCCAATAGTTGTAATAATATGCATATACCTTGCTCTAAAAGCTGTTTCGTTAGTGTGCTTGCTGTTTGTTTGTTTATTAGGATCCCCATTAGCTAATGCCATGACATTAGCTAGTCTTCCCGGGGTCTGACACAAAAATCATATTTGGACAATTGTAAACATTATATACATACAGACATACATCATAATAACAAAAATAAAATAATAAAAAATAAATACAAATAAAAACCAAAGGAAAATATAACCGCAAGCAGCAATGGGGCGTGTTCCTACAGATACATGTATGCCCCCATAACCATAAATGGGGTGAGATTGACAGACACGGGGTAGACCTACAGACAGGTTGTAGATCGACAGATAGGGGGTAGACCTACAGACAGGTTGTAGATTGACAGATAGGGGGTAGACCTACAGACAGGGGGGTAGACCACTCACCTAATATGGGCCAAGTTGAACTCATGATATACTAAGCTATGATATTATGAAGTATCCTAGGACCACGGGCCTGTAAGGTACCAGTCACCTAATTATGGCCTGATATACATAGGCTACTATGCTATGATGATAATCTACACTAAGCGTAAATACGAAAATGCATTGTGGATTAACCTTCCCCAGCAGTTAATGACCATGTTGTATAGTTTATGTCAAGCATTTCACGGCTTATAATGTGCTTACACTATATTCTGCAAGCCTAGCATAGTATGCCACCCCCATCTGACTGAATCAGATAAAGCGGTCATGAGCAGATTCGTTTTAAAGGGCTATATTAGCATTAGCCTTAGCTTTTAGCCAAAATGGTAACATTTCAAAGGCCTGTTTTTTGAGATATCTGGAAATGCTTCAACATGGTAACACATTGTAGTGCCAAGATGCATTGTTAATCAGACATGGGAGGTATATGTTTTCAATATATTTATAGAGTATGTTAAGTGATATGAACCAGAGTAAAGTTGTCTGTGTAGGCTACTTGTGAACAGTATATAATGTTAAGCTGAATGGAATCAATATACCGCATAGAGGCAATGACAAGGTTAGTGAATGAGTGGAAGAGGAGAAAGCAGTGGGAAGATGCATGTGGACGAACCCAACAGGGCCTTTGTTCTTGCCACTTTTCCGAAGATGCATTGGAGGCATTTAATCACCACCACTAATGAAAGAGCTCACAGGTAAGAAGCTTTATCATACAACGATAGTTTGATAACGTCAACTTGCCTTGAACAGCTGCGGACAGAAATGTGTGCTCTTTACAACAAGTTTGTTTACACTCTCCATCTCGGTTGACATTGGTTGACAGTTGCTGCACAGTTGGGTTACAGAGGGTTTCCAGCTGGCTTCCAGACTTCAGGCAGTCATTGCCTGCAAGGGATTCTCGACAAAGTATTACACATATAAATTGTATTTATGTGAGTCTGCACTTCAATTGCATGTTGATTGTTTAATTATTTCAAATCCATTGTGGTGGCATACAGAGCTCAAATTATGGAAATTGTGTCACTGTCCAAATATTTCCGGACATAACTTTTAGCTACTTCGAATGGCCTTGAGTATGATCTCTAATGCACATGCTTTTGATTAAATCTTCCTAACTGCAGATGTTGGAAAAGCTTTGAGGTAGCACTCCTAACCTCAACCCCTAAGGTGTCGCATGCAATCACATGATGTAACGTTACACCAAAGTGTGGGGCAGAGTAAAGAGGGAAAGCGATAGAGACAGATGCTGATGTTTTGGAACTGATCAGGGGAAAGCATTCCTCTGCCTAATCTAATATAAAAACACAGCAAACAGCAGCTCTGTAGCCTGCAGAGACCTCCACCGAGGGCATCAGGGCAACAACACCCACCGTCCAATCAGAGCTCATCCACGCTGGGTGGGAGGGGCTAGGCAGAATGATTAGAAATTAGACAATGGAAAACTTGTGAGGAGGCCTCCTTCACTCAATTACTAGACCATATGGGTAAGTCTCCTGGTCCAGCCAAAGAAACGAGAGTCGTGCGATTGAGTTAGTCACTTTGTGGTAATCAGAAGACCAACATCTCATCTTTAACACTAAAGTGATTAGAGTTAACCGTCATCATCCTAGTGCATCGTGTGTCTGTGTCTCTCTGGGTGGAAATAGATCAATGGCCTTGTAGGAAAAAACTCAATAAAACTCAGTTCACAAGAGACTGACAGGGACACTCTGTAGTCGTGGGACCATCTGGTGGAGAAAAAGAGAAAGGGCAAGGATGTGTTGAGGCTGGGGTTGGGATGACGTCGACCATGGAAGGTTCTGGATCAGGGGGAGGGGCAACGCAAGCTTCAGTAACTCCACATGTAGGAGTGTGAGCACACTGACCTCTTGTGGTGGTAGGGAGTACTGATGTTTGTAACACTGTCATCTGGAATAGTACTATGGCAGGGGTATTCAATTAGAATTGAACAAGGTCCAGTTAGAGAAGAACAGAAGGTCTGGAACATCATAATGTCTAGATTATGTTATGATTCAATGCCATATCTATCTATCTATCTATCTATCTATCTATCTATCTAGGGATACAAATTGATAAGATGTTATTGATACCAATTCCATTATTGATTCTGCTTATCAATTCGATTCTTTATCGATTCCCTTATTGATTCCTGTGTGGGGAAAAAGCAGGCATACACAGGTTTTCTGTGTCAATACAACTGTTTTATTATTTCCAGTCTCTGAACACAGTCTGAACATAGCATTTGAACATAAATAAAAATACATTTTAAAATATGGAAAATAAATTAAATGGTCCTTTTCTTAAAGGGATATAACTAGTGTGTTAACTTAAACAATAAGTTAATATAACTTAAAAATGAAACGCAACAATTCTTCTGCAGAAAAATAAGCATGTCTGTTTTCTCTGGGAGGATCCTAGATCTCTCCGGTGTCTCCAGCTGTGGAGAACACCCTCTCAGATCAAATCAAATCAAATGTTATTTGTATAGCGCATTTCTTACAAGATGCAACTCAATGCGCTTCACATACTGACAGAGCCGCAAGCAGGCAAAAGTAAAAAACCTGTACACTATGTAGCCAGGAAAATTCCCTTGCAGCCCTCTACACATAGAGCGACTACTAACCAGTTTGCCTACCAGTACCCAGCGGTGGGCTACCCCCGGGGAGCCCCCTCCGCCCCACACACCCAGCCCGCCCCACCACCAGCACACCCGGCCCAGCCAAGCAAGCACAGACCATAAAGGCCCCGCACAAGGACGGCCAAGCAGGTGCCCCGGCGGCGGAATAGACCAGGCACACGGGGCAGCCGGGGGCCCCCAAGGGGAGGCCCAAGGACCACCGGCGCATAGCAAGCAAGCAAGGGCGAAAAACCTGTACACCATGTATCCAGGAAAAGTTATATTATCGGCATACACACTGTCCATAAATGTAGTGTTATATCTGCATCGTTCTGCAACCAGCAAGATGGGGTTGAGGACGCCTGAACACACACATATGTTTGGGCAAGATCTGACAACAGGAGCAGTGTGTCTCTCCTCTGCCACCACCAGAGAGCAGGGTCAGCTGATACAGGGATTGGAGACAGGCCTCTCTAGATCTAGACTTCCTGTTCAATTCTGTCGTGATGGACGGGGTGGTCTGTTGTTTGTGTGTTGCAGCTTGCAGTCCTCCACTGCAAACAGTTCCTCCAAGACTGTCTTGTATTGCTTTATGGGTGGGGTCTGAAATTAAATGGACCATACACTTACTTTTACAGGAATGATGTATTATTATAACCAAATGGTTTAGTTGAATGGTTTGATGAAAGTTTCATATTTTAATCCGTGCCATATGATCATAATGAACTGCACCATCTCTGTGTCTCTTGCTCTGTTAGCTTGATCAAGAAACTGACCATGTAAGTGCCATGAATGGAACCAGAGGAAAGATATCACAATAGAAATGTGCCACAATCAAAAGGATTGTCAGTCAAATACCTTGTCTGCCACTGTGGTATTCACTGCTACTGCTGCTGCGCTCAACCTGTCCCAGATGGTTGTTGCTGTCCTGTTGTCTGTCTCTCTGTTGCTGTCCTGTTGTCTGTCTCTCTGTTGCTGTCCTGTTGTCTGTCTCTCTGTTGCTGTCCTGTTGTCTGTCTCTCTGTTGCTGTCCTGTTGTCTGCCTCTCTGTTGCTCTCCTGTTGTCTGTCTCTCTGTTGCTGTCCTGTTGTCTGCCTCTCTGTTGCTCTCCTGTTGTCTGTCTCTCTGTTGCTCTCCTGTTGTCTGTCTCTCTGTTGCTCTCCTGTTGTCTGTCTCTCTGTTGCTCTCCTGTTGTCTGTCTCTCTGTTGCTCTCCTGTTGTCTGTCTCTCTGTTGCTCTCCCGTTGTCTGTCTCTCTGTTGCTGTCCTGTTGTCTGTCTCTCTGTTGCTGTCCTGTTGTCTGCCTCTCTGTTGCTCTCCTGTTGTCTGTCTCTCTGTTGCTCTCCTGTTGTCTGTCTCTCTGTTGCTGTCCTGTTGTCTGTCTCTCTGTTGCTGTCCTGTTGTCTGTCTCTCTGTTGCTCTCCTGTTGTCTGTCTCTCTGTTGCTGTCCTGTTGTCTGTCTCTCTGTTGCTGTCCTGTTGTCTGTCTCTCTGTTGCTGTCCTGTTGTCTGTCTCTCTGTTGCTCTCCTGTTGTCTGTCTCTCTGTTGCTGTCCTGTTGTCTGTCTCTCTGTTGCTGTCCTCTCCTCTTGTCTGTCTCTCTGTTGCTGTCCTGTTGCCTGTCTCTCTGTTGCTGTCCTGTTGTCTGTCTCTCTGTTGCTGTCCTGTTGTCTGTCTCTCTGTTGCTGTCCTGTTGTCTGTCTCTCTGTTGCTATCCTGTTGTCTGTCTCTCTGTTGCTGTCCTGTTGTCTGTCTCTCTGTTGCTGTCCTGTTGTCTGTCTCTCTGTTGCTCTCCTGTTGTCTGTCTCTCTGTTGCTGTCCCGTTGTCTGTCTCTCTCTGTTGCTGTCCTGTTGTCTGTCTCTCTGTTGCTCTCCTGTTGTCTGTCTCTCTGTTGCTCTCCTGTTGTCTGTCTCTCTGTTGCTCTCCTGTTGTCTGTCTCTCTGTTGCTGTCCCGTTGTCTGTCTCTCTGTTGCTCCCCTCAACTCTAAATGACAGAAATGAATTATTTAATTAGTTGGCATGTAAACATATAGTGCTCTATAGTAGGCTATATGTAGGCCTAATCAATACTCTACTAGCCCAATGTGTGTGTGTGTGTGTGTGTGTGTGTGTGTGTGTGTTTGTATTTGTGTGTGCATGTGTGTGTGTGTGTGTGAGTGTGTGTGTGTGAGAGAAAGAGTGAGACAGTGTGTGAGAGAGAGACAGACACTGTGTGTGTGTGTGTGTGTGTGTGTGTGTGTGTGTGTGTGTGTGTGTGTATGTGTGTGTGTGTGAGTGAGTGAGAAAGAGAGAGAGACACACAAAATCAATACAGCAACAGTCCAAATTACATCCACAAAATAAGAGATAGATGCCCAGATTAAGGCAACACAATCATAAATGGTCCTACCCTTAGAAGGTCTTTTTCCTTGATTTTCTGGCAGCAAAGTCCTTAATGAGGCTGGTGTATTCCAATGTGCGCAGAATGTCAGACTATTGACATCAGGCACAGGTGATTTAGCGCTCTTGGCCCATTGTGGATCTTAGTTTGTTTTTGACAAGTGCCTGTTTAGAAAAAGATCGCTCCCCGCTGGCATTCGTTACAGGCAGAGTCATAAACAGTCGGAGTGCAATATCAACATTGGGAAACACTGCCTGTATTTTCCTTCCTCATATAAGTTTCAGCAGTGACCTCGCTGAGGTGTCCTCATTTTCTTTAATGAATTCCCTGAATTGTCTGATTTCATCCAAAAAATCTTCCTCCAGATCACCTGCATATTTCTTCTGCAGATTAGCCGCTCTTGTGCGAAGATCTAGTATGGAGATGGATGGAATATTGTTCAAAAAACCAATTTAGTGTTATATCTGCATTGTTCTGCAACCAGCAAGATGGGGTTGCCTGAACACACACATATGTTTGGGCAAGATCTGACAACAGGAGCAGTGTGTCTCTCCTCTGCCACCACCAGAGAGCAGGGTCAGCTGATACAGGGATTGGAGACAGGCCTCTCTAGATCTAGACTTCCTGTTCAATTCTGTCGTGATGGACGGGGTGGTCTGTTGTTTGTGTGCTGCAAACCCTAACCCTAACCCTGCTGAATATCTTTGTATGAGTGATACCTCCTCTCTAGTTCCATGACGAGAAGTGAGAGATTAATGTAAATTTAAACTTTTTAGCACAATCACATAGCAAGCTAAAAAGCACTTAATGAGCGATGTCTTCTTGGTTGTTGCTTCTTCAGGGACAGAGGTTACCAGCACTTGACCCCTGTTGGAGAACAGCCTTTACCGCTGTCTCAATTAGACTTAAACTTATTAGCACAATCACATAGCAAACTAAAAGGCACTTAATGAGCGACGTCTTCTTGGTTGTTGCTTCTTCAGGGACAGAGGTTACCAGCACGTGACCCCTGTTGGAGAACAGCCTTTACCGCTGTCTCAATTAGACTTAAACTTATTAGCACAATCACATAGCAAACTAAAAGGCACTTAATGAGCCACGTCTTCTTGGTTGTTGCTTCTTCAGGGACAGAGGTTACCAGCACGTGACCCCTGTTGGAGAACAGCCTTTACCGCTGTCTCGATTAGAGTTAAACTTTTTAGCACAATCACATAGCAAACTAAAAGGCACTTAATGAGCGAGGTCTTCTTGGTTGTTGCTTCTTCAGGGACAGAGGTTACCAGCACGTGACCCCTGTTGGAGAACAGCCTTTACCGCTGTCTCAATAAGACCTAAACTTATTAGCACAATCACATAGCAAACTAAAAGGCACTTAATGAGCGAGGTCTTCTTGGTTGTTGCTTCTTCAGGGACAGAGGTTACCAGCACGTGACCCCTGTTGGAGAACAGCCTTTACCGCTGTCTCGATTAGAGTTAAACTTTTTAGCACAATCACATAGCAAACTAAAAGGCACTTAACGAGCGAGGTCTTCTTGGTTGTTGCTTCTTCAGGGACAGAGGTTACCCGCGCGTGACCCCTGTTGGAGAACAGCCTTTACCGCTGTCTCGATTAGACTTAAACTTATTAGCACAATCACATAGCAAACTAAAAGGCACTTAATGAGCGACGTCTTCTTGGTTGTTGCTTCTTCAGGGACAGAGGTTACCAGCACGTGACCCCTGTTGGAGAACAGCCTTTACCGCTGTCTCAATTAGACTTAAACTTATTAGCACAATCACATAGCAAACTAAAAGGCACTTAATGAGCGACGTCTTCTTGGTTGTTGCTTCTTCAGGGACAGAGGTTACCAGCACGTGACCCCTGTTGGAGAACAGCCTTTACCGCTGTATCAATTAGACTTAAACGTATTAGTACAATCACATAGCAAACTAAAAGGCACTTAATAAGCGACGTCTTCTTGGTTGTTGCTTCTTCAGGGACAGAGGTTACCAGCACGTGACCCCTGTTGGAGAACAGCCTTTACCGCTGTCTCAATTAGACTTAAACTTATTAGCACAATCACTTAGCAAACTAAAAGGCACTTAATGAGCGACGTCTTCTTGGTTGTTGCTTCTTCAGAGACAGAGGTTACCAGCACGTGACCCCTGTTGGAGAACAGCCTTTACCGCTGTCTCAATTAGACTTAAACTTATTAGCACAATCACATAGCAAACTAAAAGGCACTTAATGAGCGACGTCTTCTTGGTTGTTGCTTCTTCAGGGACAGAGGTTACCAGCACGTGACCCCTGTTGGAGAACAGCCTTTACCGCTGTCTCAATTAGACATAAACGTATTAGCACAATCACATAGAAAACTAAAAGGCACTTAATGAGCGACGTCTTCTTGGTTGTTGCTTCTTCAGGGACAGAGGTTACCAGCACGTGGCCCCTGTTGGAGAACAGCCTTTACCGCTGTCTCAATTAGACTTAAACTTATTAGCACAATCACATAGCAAACTAAAAGGCACTTAATGAGCGACGTCTTCTTGGTTGTTGCTTCTTCAGGGACAGAGGTTACCAGCACGTGACCCCTGTTGGAGAACAGCCTTTACCGCTGTCTCAATTAGAGTTAAACTTATTTAGCACAATCACATAACAAGCTAAAGGGCACTTAAAGACCGACGTCTTCTTGGTTGTTGCTTCTTCAGGGACAGAGGTTACCAGCACGTGACCCCTGTTGGAGAACAGCCTTTACCGCTGTCTCAATTAGAGTTAATCTTTTTAGCACAATCACATCGCAAACTAAAAGGCACTTAATGAGCGACGTCTTCTTGGTTGTTGCTTCTTCAGGGACAGAGGTTACCAGCACGTGACCCCTGTTGGAGAACAGCCTTTACCGCTGTCTCAATTAGACCTAAACTTATTAGCACAATCACATAGCAAACTAAAAGGCACTTAATGAGCGACGTCTTCTTGGTTGTTGCTTCTTCAGGGACAGAGGTTACCAGCACGTGACCCCTGTTGGAGAACAGCCTTTACCGCTGTCTCAATTAGATTTAAACTTATTAGCACAATCACATAGCAAACTAAAAGGCACTTAATGAGCGACGTCTTCTTGGTTGTTGCTTCTTCAGGGACAGAGGTTACCAACACGTGACCCCTGTTGGAGAACAGCCTTTACCGCTGTCTCAATTAGACTTAAACTTATTAGCACAATCACATAGCAAACTAAAAGGCACTTAATGAGCGACGTCTTCTTGGTTGTTGCTTCTTCAGGGACAGAGGTTACCAGCACGTGACCCCTGTTGGAGAACAGCCTTTACCGCTGTCTCAATTAGACTTAAACTTATTAGCACAATCACATAGCAAACTAAAAGGCACTTAATGAGCGACGTCTTCTTGGTTGTTGCTTCTTCAGGGACAGAGGTTACCAGCACGTGACCCCTGTTGGAGAACAGCCTTTACCGATGTCTCAATTAGAGTTAAACTTATTAGCACAATCACATAGCTAACTAAAAGGCACTTAATGAGCGACGTCTTCTTGGTTGTTGCTTCTTCAGGGACAGAGGTTACCAGCACGTGACCCCTGTTGGAGAACAGCCTTTACCGCTGTCTCAATTAGACTTAAACTTATTAGCACAATCACTTAGCAAACTAAAAGGCACTTAATGAGCGAGGTCTTCTTGGTTGTTGCTTCTTCAGGGACAGAGGTTACCAGCACATGACCCCTGTTGGAGAACAGCCTTTACCGTTGTCTCAATTAGACTTAAACTTATTAGCACAATCACATAGCAAACTAAAAGGCACTTAATGAGCGACGTCTTCTTGGTTGTTGTTTCTTCAGGGACAGAGGTTACCAGCACGTGACCCCTGTTGGAGAACAGCCTTTACCGCTGTCTCAATTAGACTTAAACTTATTAGCACAATCACATAGCAAACTAAAAGGCACTTAATGAGCGACGTCTTCTTGGTTGTTGCTTCTTCAGGGACAGAGGTTACCAGCATGTGACCCCTGTTGGAGAACAGCCTTTACCGCTGTCTCAATTAGACTTAAACTTATTAGCACAATCACATAGCAAACTAAAAGGCACTTAATGAGCGAGGTCTTCTTGGTTGTTGCTTCTTCAGGGACAGAGGTTACCAGCACGTGACCCCTGTTGGAGAACAGCCTTTACCGCTGTCTCAATTAGACTTAAACTTATTAGCACAATCACATAGCAAACTAAAAGGCACTTAATGAGCGACGTCTTCTTGGTTGTTGCTTCTTCAGGGACAGAGGTTACCAGCATGTGACCCCTGTTGGAGAACAGCCTTTACCGCTGTCTCAATTAGAGTTAAACTTATTAGCACAATCACATAACAAGCTAAAGGGCACTTAAAGACCGACGTCTTCTTGGTTGTTGCTTCTTCAGGGACAGAGGTTACCAGCATGTGACCCCTGTTGGAGAACAGCCTTTACCGCTGTCTCAATTAGAGTTAATCTTTTTAGCACAATCACATAGCAAACTAAGGCCTTGTCCACACTACACCGGTTTTTTTGTAACCGGGGTTTTCCCTAAAAAAAGAATCGCGTCCACACAATCACAGTTATAAAAAAACACCATCCACACAAAACCGTGAACATTGTTTAAACCGCGCCAAAAATAACCAATAGCGTCTGGCTGCGCCCCTTGGCGAATCAGAAGTCTGGAAAACAGCTACCATTTCCGGTCATTTTCGGCGATTAACTGGATTTTATTCTGCATACAAGAAACTACTCCTGTTAGCATGTTTAAAATCAGCAGGCTCTTCCTTATGTCCATCTTAGCACATGTAGCCTCTTCTTCTTCTGCTTCTTCTTCTTTGTTTACAAGTAGCCTAATGCCTAATGGCGCATATATTCTGACGTCATAGATGTCGCAGAATTGACGTTCAAGCCGAAAACCCCGGTTTTCCCGTATACACCTCTCCGCTGAAACCGGAGTTTCTACAAAAGTTCACCCTGCCGGAGTTCTCAAGAAAGCACGGTTTCAGTAACCGCGAACGCCGGGTGCGTGTGGATGGAAGGCAAAACCGGGTAGAAAAACGCCCGGTTAAAAAAAAAAACGGAGTAGTGTGTACAGGGCCTAAAAGGCATTTAATGAGCGACGTCTTCTTGGTTGTTGCTTCTTCAGGGACAGAGGTTACCAGCACGTGACCCCTGTTGGAGAACAGCCTTTACCGCTGTCTCAATTAGAGTTAAACTTATTAGCACAATCACATAGCTAACTAAAAGGCACTTAATGAGCGACGTCTTCTTGGTTGTTGCTTCTTCAGGGACAGAGGTTACCAGCACGTGACCCCTGTTGGAGAACAGCCTTTACCGCTGTCTCAATTAGACTTAAACTTATTAGCACAATCACATAGCAAACTAAAAGGCACATAATGAGCGACGTCTTCTTGGTTGTTGCTTCTTCAGGGACAGAGGTTACCAGCACGTGACCCCTGTTGGAGAACAGCCTTTACCGATGTCTCAATTAGAGTTAAACTTATTAGCACAATCACATAGCTAACTAAAAGGCACTTAATGAGCGACGTCTTCTTGGTTGTTGCTTCTTCAGGGACAGAGGTTACCAGCACGTGACCCCTGTTGGAGAACAGCCTTTACCGCTGTCTCAATTAGACTTAAACTTATTAGCACAATCACTTAGCAAACTAAAAGGCACTTAATGAGCGAGGTCTTCTTGGTTGTTGCTTCTTCAGGGACAGAGGTTACCAGCACATGACCCCTGTTGGAGAACAGCCTTTACCGTTGTCTCAATTAGACTTAAACTTATTAGCACAATCACATAGCAAACTAAAAGGCACTTAATGAGCGACGTCTTCTTGGTTGTTGTTTCTTCAGGGACAGAGGTTACCAGCACGTGACCCCTGTTGGAGAACAGCCTTTACCGCTGTCTCAATTAGACTTAAACTTATTAGCACAATCACATAGCAAACTAAAAGGCACTTAATGAGCGACGTCTTCTTGGTTGTTGCTTCTTCAGGGACAGAGGTTACCAGCATGTGACCCCTGTTGGAGAACAGCCTTTACCGCTGTCTCAATTAGAGTTAAACTTATTAGCACAATCACATAACAAGCTAAAGGGCACTTAAAGACCGACGTCTTCTTGGTTGTTGCTTCTTCAGGGACAGAGGTTACCAGCACGTGACCCCTGTTGGAGAACAGCCTTTACCGCTGTCTCAATTAGAGTTAATCTTTTTAGCACAATCACATCGCAAACTAAAAGGCACTTAATGAGCGACGTCTTCTTGGTTGTTGCTTCTTCAGGGACAGAGGTTACCAGCACGTGACCCCTGTTGGAGAACAGCCTTTACCGCTGTCTCAATTAGACCTAAACTTATTAGCACAATCACATAGCAAACTAAAAGGCACTTAATGAGCGACGTCTTCTTGGTTGTTGCTTCTTCAGGGACAGAGGTTACCAGCACGTGACCCCTGTTGGAGAACAGCCTTTACCGCTGTCTCAATTAGATTTAAACTTATTAGCACAATCACATAGCAAACTAAAAGGCACTTAATGAGCGACGTCTTCTTGGTTGTTGCTTCTTCAGGGACAGAGGTTACCAACACGTGACCCCTGTTGGAGAACAGCCTTTACCGCTGTCTCAATTAGACTTAAACTTATTAGCACAATCACATAGCAAACTAAAAGGCACTTAATGAGCGACGTCTTCTTGGTTGTTGCTTCTTCAGGGACAGAGGTTACCAGCACGTGACCCCTGTTGGAGAACAGCCTTTACCGCTGTCTCAATTAGACTTAAACTTATTAGCACAATCACTTAGCAAACTAAAAGGCACTTAATGAGCGAGGTCTTCTTGGTTGTTGCTTCTTCAGGGACAGAGGTTACCAGCACATGACCCCTGTTGGAGAACAGCCTTTACCGTTGTCTCAATTAGACTTAAACTTATTAGCACAATCACATAGCAAACTAAAAGGCACTTAATGAGCGACGTCTTCTTGGTTGTTGTTTCTTCAGGGACAGAGGTTACCAGCACGTGACCCCTGTTGGAGAACAGCCTTTACCGCTGTCTCAATTAGACTTAAACTTATTAGCACAATCACATAGCAAACTAAAAGGCACTTAATGAGCGACGTCTTCTTGGTTGTTGCTTCTTCAGGGACAGAGGTTACCAGCATGTGACCCCTGTTGGAGAACAGCCTTTACCGCTGTCTCAATTAGACTTAAACTTATTAGCACAATCACATAGCAAACTAAAAGGCACTTAATGAGCGAGGTCTTCTTGGTTGTTGTTTCTTCAGGGACAGAGGTTACCAGCACGTGACCCCTGTTGGAGAACAGCCTTTACCGCTGTCTCAATTAGACTTAAACTTATTAGCACAATCACATAGCAAACTAAAAGGCACTTAATGAGCGACGTCTTCTTGGTTGTTGCTTCTTCAGGGACAGAGGTTACCAGCATGTGACCCCTGTTGGAGAACAGCCTTTACCGCTGTCTCAATTAGACTTAAACTTATTAGCACAATCACATAGCAAACTAAAAGGCACTTAATGAGCGAGGTCTTCTTGGTTGTTGCTTCTTCAGGGACAGAGGTTACCAGCACGTGACCCCTGTTGGAGAACAGCCTTTACCGCTGTCTCAATTAGACTTAAACTTATTAGCACAATCACATAGCAAACTAAAAGGCACTTAATGAGCGACGTCTTCTTGGTTGTTGCTTCTTCAGGGACAGAGGTTACCAGCATGTGACCCCTGTTGGAGAACAGCCTTTACCGCTGTCTCAATTAGAGTTAAACTTATTAGCACAATCACATAACAAGCTAAAGGGCACTTAAAGACCGACGTCTTCTTGGTTGTTGCTTCTTCAGGGACAGAGGTTACCAGCATGTGACCCCTGTTGGAGAACAGCCTTTACCGCTGTCTCAATTAGAGTTAATCTTTTTAGCACAATCACATAGCAAACTAAGGCCTTGTCCACACTACACCGGTTTTTTTGTACCGGGGTTTTCCCTAAAAAAAGAATCGCGTCCACACAATCACAGTTATAAAAAAACACCATCCACACAAAACCGTGAACATTGTTTAAACCGCGCCAAAAATAACCAATAGCGTCTGGCTGCGCCCCTTGGCGAATCAGAAGTCTGGAAAACAGCTACCATTTCCGGTCATTTTCGGCGATTAACTGGATTTTATTCTGCATACAAGAAACTACTCCTGTTAGCATGTTTAAAATCAGCAGGCTCTTCCTTATGTCCATCTTAGCACATGTAGCCTCTTCTTCTTCTGCTTCTTCTTCTTTGTTTACAAGTAGCCTAATGCCTAATGGCGCATATATTCTGACGTCATAGATGTCGCAGAATTGACGTTCAAGCCGAAAACCCCGGTTTTCCCGTATACACCTCTCCGCTGAAACCGGAGTTTCTACAAAAGTTCACCCTGCCGGAGTTCTCAAGAAAGCACGGTTTCAGTAACCGCGAACGCCGGGTGCGTGTGGATGGAAGGCAAAACCGGGTAGAAAAACGCCCGGTTAAAAAAAAAAACGGAGTAGTGTGTACAGGGCCTAAAAGGCATTTAATGAGCGACGTCTTCTTGGTTGTTGCTTCTTCAGGGACAGAGGTTACCAGCACGTGACCCCTGTTGGAGAACAGCCTTTACCGCTGTCTCAATTAGACTTAAACTTATTAGCACAATCACATAGCAAACTAAAAGGCACATAATGAGCGACGTCTTCTTGGTTGTTGCTTCTTCAGGGACAGAGGTTACCAGCACGTGACCCCTGTTGGAGAACAGCCTTTACCGCTGTCTCAATAAGACTTAAACTTATTAGCACAATCACATAGCAAACTAAAAGGCACTTAATGAGCGACGTCTTCTTGGTTGTTGCTTCTCCAGGGACAGAGGTTACCAGCACGTGACCCCTGTTGGAGAACAGCCTTTACCGCTGTATCAATTAGACTTAAACGTATTAGCACAATCACATAGCAAACTAAAAGGCACTTAATGAGCGACGTCTTCTTGATTGTTGCTTCTTCAGGGACAGAGGTTACCAGCACGTGACCCCTGTTGGAGAACAGCCTTTAACGCTGTCTCAATTAGACTTAAACTTATTAGCACAATCACATAGCAAACTAAAAGGCACTTAATGAGCGACGTCTTTTTGGTTGTTGCTTCTTCAGGGACAGAGGTTACCAGCACGTGACCCCTGTTGGAGAACAGCCTTTACCGCTGTCTCAATTAGACTTAAACTTATTAGCACAATCACATAGCAAACTAAAAGGCACTTAATGAGCGACGTCTTTTTGGTTGTTGCTTCTTCAGGGACAGAGGTTACCAGCACGTGACCCCTGTTGGAGAACAGCCTTTACCGCTGTCTCAATTAGAGTTAAACTTATAAGCACAATCACATAGCAAACTAAAAGGCACTTAATGAGCGACGTCTTCTTGGTTGTTGCTTCTTCAGGGACAGAGGTTACCAGCACGTGACCCCTGTTGGAGAACAGCCTTTACCGCTGTCTCAATTAGAGTTAAACTTATTAGCACAATCACATAGCTAACTAAAAGGCACTTAATGAGCGACGTCTTCTTGGTTGTTGCTTCTTCAGGGACAGAGGTTACCAGCACGTGACCCCTGTTGGAGAACAGCCTTTACCGCTGTCTCAATTAGACTTAAACTTATTAGCACAATCACTTAGCAAACTAAAAGGCACTTAATGAGCGACGTCTTCTTGGTTGTTGTTTCTTCAGGGACAGAGGTTACCAGCACGTGACCCCTGTTGGAGAACAGCCTTTACCGCTGTCTCAATTAGACTTAAACTTATTAGCACAATCACATAGCAAACTAAAAGGCACTTAATGAGCGACGTCTTCTTGGTTGTTGCTTCTTCAGGGACAGAGGTTACCAGCATGTGACCCCTGTTGGAGAACAGCCTTTACCGCTGTCTCAATTAGACTTAAACTTATTAGCACAATCACATAGCAAACTAAAAGGCACTTAATGAGCGAGGTCTTCTTGGTTGTTGCTTCTTCAGGGACAGAGGTTACCAGCACGTGACCCCTGTTGGAGAACAGCCTTTACCGCTGTCTCAATTAGACTTAAACTTATTAGCACAATCACATAGCAAACTAAAAGGCACTTAATGAGCGACGTCTTCTTGGTTGTTGCTTCTTCAGGGACAGAGGTTACCAGCATGTGACCCCTGTTGGAGAACAGCCTTTACCGCTGTCTCAATTAGAGTTAAACTTATTAGCACAATCACATAACAAGCTAAAGGGCACTTAAAGACCGACGTCTTCTTGGTTGTTGCTTCTTCAGGGACAGAGGTTACCAGCATGTGACCCCTGTTGGAGAACAGCCTTTACCGCTGTCTCAATTAGAGTTAATCTTTTTAGCACAATCACATAGCAAACTAAGGCCTTGTCCACACTACACCGGTTTTTTTGTAACCGGGGTTTTCCCTAAAAAAAGAATCGCGTCCACACAATCACAGTTATAAAAAAACACCATCCACACAAAACCGTGAACATTGTTTAAACCGCGCCAAAAATAACCAATAGCGTCTGGCTGCGCCCCTTGGCGAATCAGAAGTCTGGAAAACAGCTACCATTTCCGGTCATTTTCGGCGATTAACTGGATTTTATTCTGCATACAAGAAACTACTCCTGTTAGCATGTTTAAAATCAGCAGGCTCTTCCTTATGTCCATCTTAGCACATGTAGCCTCTTCTTCTTCTGCTTCTTCTTCTTTGTTTACAAGTAGCCTAATGCCTAATGGCGCATATATTCTGACGTCATAGATGTCGCAGAATTGACGTTCAAGCCGAAAACCCCGGTTTTCCCGTATACACCTCTCCGCTGAAACCGGAGTTTCTACAAAAGTTCACCCTGCCGGAGTTCTCAAGAAAGCACGGTTTCAGTAACCGCGAACGCCGGGTGCGTGTGGATGGAAGGCAAAACCGGGTAGAAAAACGCCCGGTTAAAAAAAAAAACGGAGTAGTGTGTACAGGGCCTAAAAGGCATTTAATGAGCGATGTCTTCTTGGTTGTTGCTTCTTCAGGGACAGAGGTTACCAGCACGTGACCCCTGTTGGAGAACAGCCTTTACCGCTGTCTCAATTAGACTTAAACTTATTAGCACAATCACATAGCAAACTAAAAGGCACATAATGAGCGACGTCTTCTTGGTTGTTGCTTCTTCAGGGACAGAGGTTACCAGCACGTGACCCCTGTTGGAGAACAGCCTTTACCGCTGTCTCAATAAGACTTAAACTTATTAGCACAATCACATAGCAAACTAAAAGGCACTTAATGAGCGACGTCTTCTTGGTTGTTGCTTCTCCAGGGACAGAGGTTACCAGCACGTGACCCCTGTTGGAGAACAGCCTTTACCGCTGTATCAATTAGACTTAAACGTATTAGCACAATCACATAGCAAACTAAAAGGCACTTAATGAGCGACGTCTTCTTGATTGTTGCTTCTTCAGGGACAGAGGTTACCAGCACGTGACCCCTGTTGGAGAACAGCCTTTAACGCTGTCTCAATTAGACTTAAACTTATTAGCACAATCACATAGCAAACTAAAAGGCACTTAATGAGCGACGTCTTTTTGGTTGTTGCTTCTTCAGGGACAGAGGTTACCAGCACGTGACCCCTGTTGGAGAACAGCCTTTACCGCTGTCTCAATTAGACTTAAACTTATTAGCACAATCACATAGCAAACTAAAAGGCACTTAATGAGCGACGTCTTTTTGGTTGTTGCTTCTTCAGGGACAGAGGTTACCAGCACGTGACCCCTGTTGGAGAACAGCCTTTACCGCTGTCTCAATTAGAGTTAAACTTATAAGCACAATCACATAGCAAACTAAAAGGCACTTAATGAGCGACGTCTTCTTGGTTGTTGCTTCTTCAGGGACAGAGGTTACCAGCACGTGACCCCTGTTGGAGAACAGCCTTTACCGCTGTCTCAATTAGAGTTAAACTTATTAGCACAATCACATAGCTAACTAAAAGGCACTTAATGAGCGACGTCTTCTTGGTTGTTGCTTCTTCAGGGACAGAGGTTACCAGCACGTGACCCCTGTTGGAGAACAGCCTTTACCGCTGTCTCAATTAGACTTAAACTTATTAGCACAATCACTTAGCAAACTAAAAGGCACTTAATGAGCGACGTCTTCTTGGTTGTTGTTTCTTCAGGGACAGAGGTTACCAGCACGTGACCCCTGTTGGAGAACAGCCTTTACCGCTGTCTCAATTAGACTTAAACTTATTAGCACAATCACATAGCAAACTAAAAGGCACTTAATGAGCGACGTCTTCTTGGTTGTTGCTTCTTCAGGGACAGAGGTTACCAGCATGTGACCCCTGTTGGAGAACAGCCTTTACCGCTGTCTCAATTAGACTTAAACTTATTAGCACAATCACATAGCAAACTAAAAGGCACTTAATGAGCGACGTCTTTTTGGTTGTTGCTTCTTCAGGGACAGAGGTTACCAGCACGTGACCCCTGTTGGAGAACAGCCTTTACCGCTGTCTCAATTAGACTTAAACTTATTAGCACAATCACATAGCAAACTAAAAGGCACTTAATGAGCGACGTCTTCTTGGTTGTTGCTTCTTCAGGGACAGAGGTTACCAGCATGTGACCCCTGTTGGAGAACAGCCTTTACCGCTGTCTCAATTAGACTTAAACTTATTAGCACAATCACATAGCAAACTAAAAGGCACTTAATGAGCGACGTCTTCTTGGTTGTTGCATCTTCAGGGACAGAGGTTACCAGCACGTGACCCCTGTTGGAGAACAGCCTTTACCGCTGTCTCAATTAGAGTTAAACTTATTAGCACAATCACATAACAAGCTAAAGGGCACTTAAAGACCGACGTCTTCTTGGTTGTTGCTTCTTCAGGGACAGAGGTTACCAGCACGTGACCCCTGTTGGAGAACAGCCTTTACCGCTGTCTCAATTAGAGTTAAACTTATTAGCACAATCACATAACAAGCTAAAGGGCACTTAAAGACCGACGTCTTCTTGGTTGTTGCTTCTTCAGGGACAGAGGTTACCACTACGTGACCCCTGTTGGAGAACAGCCTTTACCGCTGTCTCAATTAGACTTAAACTTATTAGCACAATCACATAGCAAACTAAAAGGCACTTAATGAGCGACGTCTTCTTGGTTGTTGCTTCTTCAGGGACAGAGGTTACCAGCACGTGACCCCTGTTGGAGAACAGCCTTTACCGCTGTCTCAATTAGACTCAAACTTATTAGCACAATCACATAGCAATAATTTTTTTGTTAATGTTAATTCACACCAAGACAAAACTTGAATATCTGCTGTGCACAATACTGTACAAATTAGCAGGACATTACATTGCTTTTTTGATAACAATCATTGCTTTTTCAAAGGAACATTTGGAACATTTGGTACAGAGGACTTACCAATGCGTAGTCTTTCTACAACTGCCTGACTCCCAGAATGTTCACATCCCAAGATTCCTGTGAAGAAAAAGCCTGTGAAAATGCAGTTTGGACATTTTCTCTCTTGTTACTGCAAACTGTATTAATTGACAGACAGCTACATGGGACACTGATAGACAGCTACATGGGACAGACAGACAGCTACATGGGACACTGATAGACAGCTACATGGGACAGACAGACAGCTACATGGGACAGACAGAGAGCTACATGGGACACTGACAGACAGCTACATGGGACACTGACAGACAGCTACATGGGACACTGACAGACAGCTACATGGAACACTGACAGACAGCTACATGGGACATTGACAGACAGCTACATGGGACAGACAGACAGCTACATGGGACACTGACAGACAGCTACATGGGACAGACAGACAGATACGTGGGACATTGACAGACAGCTACATGAGACACTGACAGACAGACAGCTACATGGGACGTTGACAGGCAGCTACATGGGACATTGACAGACAGACAGCTACATGGGACATTGACAGACAGCTACATGAGACACTGACAGACAGACAGCTACATGGGACGTTGACAGGCAGCTACATGGGAAATTGACAGACAGACAGCTACATGGGACAGACAGACCTCTTAGCAAATACATTTTTTTTTTAAAAATGCAACAAATCTGACTTGAGAAATACATGCTGCTTAGCAATAATTTGTTTGTTAATGTTAATTCACACCAAGACAAAACTTGAATATCTGTTGTGCACAATACTGTACAAATTAGCTGGACATTTCATTGCTTTTTCAATGAAACATTTGGAACATTTGGTACTGAGGACTTACCAATGCGTAGTCTTTCTCCAACTGACTGGCTCCCAGAATGTTCACATCCCAAGACTCTATCCCTATGTATGGCATCATTGTGACATCACATCACTGTGACATCACATCACACTGAACTTGAGCCTGTGAAGATGCAGTTTGGACATTTTCTCTCTAATTACTGCAACTGTATTAATTGACAGACAGATACATGGGACACTGACAGATAGACAGCTACATGGGACAGACAGACAGCTACATGGGACACTGACAGGCAGCTACATGGGACAGACAGACAGCTACATGGGACACTGACAGACAGCTACATGGGACAGACAGACAGCTACATGGGACAGACAGACAGATACATGCGACAGACAGACAGATACATGGGACACTGACAGACAGCTACATGGGACACTGACAGACAGCTACATGGGACATTGACAGGCAGCTACATGGGGCTCTGACAGACAGCTACATGGGACAGACAGACAGCTACATGGGACAGACAGACAGCTACATGGGACAGACAGACAGCTACATGGGACATTGACAGACAGACAGCTACATGGAACACTGACAGACAGATAGCTACATAGGACACTGACAGACAGACAGCTACATGGGACACTGACAGACAGACAGCTACATGGGACATTGACAGACAGCTACATGAGACACTGACAGACAGACAGCTACATGGTACGTTGACAGGCAGCTACATGGGACATTGACAGACAGACAGCTACATGGGACAGACAGATCTCTTAGCAAATACACACATTTTAGTTTTTTACATTTTGATTTTTTTTTTAAATGCAACAAATCTGACCAGAGAAATACATGCTGCTTAGCAATAATTTGTTTGTTAATGTTAATTCACACAAAGACAAAACTTGAATATCTGCTGTGCACAATACTGTACAAATTAGCAGGACATTACATTGCTTTTTTGATAACAATCATTGCTTTTTCAAAGGAACATTTGGAACATTTTGGTACAGAGGACTTACCAATGTGTAGTCTTTCTACAACTGCCTGACTCCCAGAATGTTCACATCCCAAGACTCTATCCCTATGTATGACATCATTGTGACATCACATCACTGTGACATCATATCACACTGAACTTGAGCCTGTGAAGATGCAGTTTGGACATTTTCTCTCTAGTTACTGCAACTGTATTAATTGACAGACAGCTACATGGGACACTGACAGACAGCTACATGGGACACTGATAGACAGCTACATGGGACACAGACAGACAGCTACATGGGACAGACAGACAGCTACATAGGACACTGACAGGCAGCTACATGGGACACTGACAGACAGCTACATGGGACATTGACAGGCAGCTACATGGGGCTCTGACAGACAGCTACATGGGACAGACAGAAAGCTACATGGGACAGACAGACAGATACATGCGACAGACAGACAGATACATGGGACAGACAGACAGCTACATGGGACACTGACAGACAGCTACATGGGACATTGACAGGCAGCTACATGGGACAGACAGATAGCTACATGAGGCTCTGACAGACAGCTACATGGGACAGACAGGCAGCTACATGGGACAGACTGACAGCTACATGGGGCTCTGACAGACAGCTACATGGGACAGACAGACAGCTACATGGGACAGACAGACAGATACATGGGACAGACAGACAGATACATGGGACACCGACAGACAGCTACAAGGGACAGACAGACAGCTACATGGGACAGACAGACAGATACATGGGACACTGACAGACAGCTACATGGGACACTGACAGACAGCTACATGGACACTGACAGACAGACAGCTACATGGGACACTGACAGACAGCTACATGGGACACTGACAGACAGACAGCTACATGGGACACTGACAGACAGACAGCTACATGGGACACTGACAGACAGCTACATGGGACACTGACAGACAGACAGCTACATGGGACACTGACAGACAGACAGCTACATGGGACATTGACAGGCAGCTACATGGGGCTCTGACAGACAGCTACATGGGACAGACAGACAGATACATGGGACAGACAGACAGCTACATGGGACACTGACAGACAGACAGCTACATGGAACACTGACACACAGACAGCTACATGGGACACTGACAGACAGCTACATAGGACACTGACAGACAGCTACATGGGACACTGACAGACAGCTACATGGGACACTGACAGAGAGACAGCTACTTGGGGCTCTGACAGACAGCTACATGGGACAGACAGACAGCTACATGGGACAGACAGACAGATACATGGGACAGACAGACAGATACATGGGACAGACAGACAGATACATGGGACACTGACAGACAGACAGCTACATGGGACAGACAGACAGCTACATGGGACAGACAGACAGCTACATGGGACAGACAGACAGATACATGGGACAGACAGACAGATACATGGGACACTGACAGACAGCTACAAGGGACAGACAGACAGCTACATGGGACAGACAGACAGATACATGGGACACTGACAGACAGCTACATGGGACACTGACAGACAGCTACATGGGACACTGACAGACAGCTACATGGGACACTGACAGACAGACAGATACATGGGACACTGACAGACAGACAGATACATGGGACACTGACAGACAGCTACATGGGACACTGACAGACAGACAGATACATGGGACACTGACAGACAGACAGATACATGGGACACTGACAGACAGCTACATGGGACATTGACAGGCAGCTACATGGGGCTCTGACAGACAGACAGCTACATGGGACACTGACAGACAGCTACACGGAACACTGACAGACAGACAGCTACATGGAACACTGACACACAGACAGCTACATGGGACACTGACAGACAGACAGCTACATGGGACAGACAGACAGATACATCAGACAGACAGATACATGGGACACTAACAGACAGCTACATGGGACACTGACAGACAGACAGCTACATGGGACACTGACAGACAGCTACATGGGACACTGACAGACAGCTACATGGGACACTGACAGACAGACAGCTACATGGGACACTGACAGACAGCTACACGGAACACTGACAGACAGACAGCTACATGGAACACTGACACACAGACAGCTACATGGGACACTGACAGACAGACAGCTACATGGGACACTGACAGACAGCTACATGGGACATTGACAGGCAGACAGCTACATAGGACACTGACAGACAGCTACATGGGACACTGACAGACAGACAGCTACTTGGGGCTCTGACAGACAGCTACATGGGACAGACAGACAGCTACATGGGACAGACAGACAGCTACATGGGACAGACAGACAGATACATGGGACAGACAGACAGATACATGGGACACTGACAGACAGCTACAAGGGACAGACAGACAGCTACATGGGACAGACAGACAGATACATGGGACACTGACAGACAGCTACATGGGACACTGACAGACAGCTACATTGGACACTGACAGACAGCTACATGGGACACTGACAGACAGACAGATACATGGGACACTGACAGACAGACAGATACATGGGACACTGACAGACAGCTACATGGGACACTGACAGACAGCTACATGAGACACTGACAGACAGCTACATGGGACACTGACAGACAGCTACATGGGACACTGACAGACAGCTACATGGGACACTGACAGACAGACAGATACATGGGACACTTACAGACAGCTACATGGGACACTGACAGACAGACAGATACATGGGACACTTACAGACAGCTACATGGGACACTGACAGACAGACAGCTACATGGGACACTGACAGACAGCTACATGGGACACTGACAGACAGCTACATGGGACACTGACAGACAGCTACATGGGACACTGACAGACAGCTACATGGGACACTGACAGACAGCTACATGGGACACTGACAGACAGACAGCTACATGGGTCACAGACAGACAGCTACACGGAACACTGACAGATAGACAGCTACATGGGACACTGACAGACAGACAGCTACATGGAACACTGACACACAGACAGCTACATGGGACACTGACAGACAGCTACATAGGACACTGACAGACAGCTACATGGGACACTGACAGACAGACAGCTACATGGGACACTGACAGACAGCTACATGGGACATTGACAGGCAGACAGCTACATAGGACACTGACAGACAGCTACATGGGACACTGACAGACAGACAGCTACTTGGGGCTCTGACAGACAGCTACATGGGACAGACAGACAGCTACATGGGACAGACAGACAGCTACATGGGACAGACAGACATATACATGGGACAGACAGACAGATACATGGGACACTGACAGACAGCTACAAGGGACAGACAGACAGATACATGGGACAAACAGACAGATACATGGGACACTGACAGACAGATACATGGGACACTGACAGACAGCTACATGGGACACTGACAGACAGCTACATGGGACACTGACAGACAGACAGATACATAGGACACTGACAGACAGACATATACATGGGACACAGACAGACAGCTACATGGGACAGACAGACAGCTACATGGGACACTGACAGACAGCTACATGGGACACTGACAGACAGCTACATGGGACACTGACAGACAGCTACATGGGACACTGACAGACAGACAGATACATGGGACACTGACAGACAGCTACATGGGACACTGACAGACAGCTACATGAGACACTGACAGACAGCTACATGGGACACTGACAGACAGACAGATACATGGGACACTGACAGACAGCTACATGGGGCACTGACAGACAGACAGCTACATGGGACACTGACAGACAGCTACATGGGACACTGACAGACAGCTACATGGGACAATGACAGACAGCTACATGGGACACTGACAGACAGACAGCTAAATGGAACACTGACAGACAGATAGCTACATGGGACACTGACAGACAGACAGCTACATGGGACACTGACAGACAGACAGCTACATGGGACATTGAAAGACAGCTACATGAGACACTGACAGACAGACAGCTACATGGGACATTGACAGACAGACAGCTACATAGGACAGACAGATCTCTTAGCAAATACACACATTTTAGTTTTTTACATTTTGAATTTAAATTACATACATTTAAAAAATGCAACAAATCTGACCAGAGAAATACATGCTGCTTAGCAATAATTTGTTTGTTAATGTTAATTCACACCAAGACAAAACTTGAATATCTGCTGTGCACAATACTGTACAAATTAGCAGGACATTACATTGCTTTTTTGATAACAATCATTGCTTTTTCAAAGGAACATTTGGAACATTTGGTACAGAGGACTTACCAATGCGTAGTCTTTCTCCAACTGACTGACTCCCAGAATGTTCACATCCCAAGACTCTATCCCTATGTATGGCATCATTGTGACATCACATCACTATGACATCACATCACACTGAACTTGAGCCTGTGAAGAAGCAGTTTGGACATTTTTCTCTAATACTGAAACTGTATTAATTGACAGACAGCTACATGGGGCTCTGACAGACAGCTACATGGGACAGACAGACAGATACATGGGACAGACAGACAGATACATGGGACTCTGACAGACAGCTACATGGGACACTGACAGACAGCTACATGGGACAGACAGACAGCTACATGGGACAGACAGACAGCTACATGGGACAGACAGACAGCTACATGGGACATTGACAGACAGCTACATGGGACAGACAGACAGATACATGGGACAGACAGACAGCTACATGGGACACTGACAGACAGCTACATGGGACAGACAGACAGATACATGGGACAGACAGACAGCTACATGGGACATTGACAGACAGCTACATGGGACATTGACAGACAGATACATGGGGCTCTGACAGACAGCTACATGGGACAGACAGACAGCTACATGGGACAGACAGACAGCTACATGGGACACTGACAGACAGCTTCATGGGACACTGACAGACAGCTACATGCCAAACCGTGGTCCGCCTATTAGGGACCTCTGCACTATGGATTCAATAAGTCAAACCTATGACTTGGTGAGGCTGGTGATGGAATGACGTCGACCATGGAAAGTCCTGGATCACTGCCCTGTTTTCATGTCTTAGAATGTATATAATGTGTTGCTTACAACAAAAGGGTTTTACAAGCTCTTTGTGAATACACTCATTGCTCTACTTTGATGTCAAGTCTCCGTTCTTTGAATTGAATTCCATAGATGTTTCTATTTATGTTTCATATGAGCCTTTAATGTTTGAAGGCCGCAAGCTTCAATTAATGCGGGATGTAGGCTACTGTAGGAGTGTGAGCGTACAGATCTCTTGTGGTGGTAGGGAATACTGATGTTGTAACACTGTGTCATCTGGAATAGAACTATGGATTCAATAAATCAAACCTTTGGAGTCAAAGAACAGAATTATGTGTGAATTATTGTTCTAGTAATCCCTGAAGAATAGGGTTCGGTTACCCTCTTACAATGCACATGACCAGAAACACATTAGTAGATCAAATCAAATCAAATTTTATTTGTATAGCGCATTTCTCACAAGATGCGACTCAATGCGCTTCACATACTGACAGAGCCGCAAGCAGGCAAAAGTAAAAACCTGTACACTGTGTAGCCAGGAAAATTCCCTTGCAGCCCTCTACACATAGAGCGACTACTACCAGTTTGCCTACCAGCACCCAGCGGTGGACCCCCCCCCCCCCCCCCCCCCCCCCCCCAGGGAGCCCGCGCCGCCCCACACACCCAGCCCGCCCCACCACCAGCACACCCGGCCCAGCCGAGCAAGCACAGACCATAAAGGCCCTGCACAAGGACGGCCAAGCAGGTGCCCCGGCGGCGGAACAGACCAGGCACACGGGGCGGCCAGGGGCCCCCAAGGGGAGGCCCAGGGACCACCGGCGCATAGCAAGCAAGCAAGGGCGAAAAACCTGTACACCATGTATCCAGGAAAAGTTCCCTGCATATTTTCGGCGTACACACTGTCCATAAATGTAGTGTTATATCTGCATCGTTCTGCAACCAGCATGGGCACAGGTCCTGGTACTCTTTCCTGCCAATAGAGAATCTCAAGTGCAGTTATGATGCAACAACACAATAAAAACGACAGCAATACAACCTGATGGTGGTCCAGGTGCCTGCTGCCGGTTCTGGTACTGCTCTAGGTGCTACTGGCAGCTAACAGTGCCTCATCAGCACCCAGGTCCTTTTTTCCTGTCAACACAAGATCTCAAAGCACGAGTATGGTGTAATAGCATAGTGATCCTAGTTCTATAATCTCCAATGTCTCAGTTAGTTTCAAAAGGCGACATTGAATAAGTAGGTTTTATGGTCTCGCTTAAAAATGTCCTGAGTTTTATACAACCTCAGGCCCTCAGGTGGGGTGTTCCACAATCTAGGAGCATATTATGCTAAAAGCTGATCCTCCAAATCTCTTAGTCCTAGCTTCTGGTACTATCAGAAGTTCCATGCCACTAGACCTTAGGGGTCTAGCTGGTGTGTATCTTATGAGCATGTCCACCATGTATTTGGGTGCGTCGCAATGGATTGATTTATAGACTAATAAAAGGATCTTAAAGTCTATTCTATAACTGACAGGGAGCCAGTGTGGTGATCTCAGGACAGGTGTGATGTGCGCTCTTCGTTTGGTGCTAGTAAGGACACGAGCAGCAGCATTCTGAACCATTTGCAGTCTACTAATAATTTTGGGGGGGAGACCTGTCAGGAGAGCATTACAGTAATCTAGCCTTCTAGTAACGCATGCATTCGTTTTTCAGTGTCTGCCTGGGAGGGAAAGGATTGTACCGTAGTGATGTTTCTTAAATGATAAAAGGATGTTTTAATAGTACCGGTATTATTAATATGGGTTTCAAAATGTCGATCTGGGTCAATTATGACACCTAGATTTCTAGCCTGACACTTAGTGTTAAAAGCTAGTGTTTTCAAATGTGCAGATCATTTCTCTCTCCCAGTTTTCTCACCAATGATCAATACCTCTGTTTTTTCCTGATTGAGTTGGAGAAAATGTTGTGTCATCCAAATATTAATATCAGCAATACAATCTATCAGGTGGCAGTATCAAAGGCTGCACTTAAGTCTAAGAGTACAAGAATCAAGAGTTTTTTCGCGTCTGCATTAATCCTAAGGTCATTAGTCATCTTAAGCAAAGCAGTTTCTGTGCTGTGGTATGATCGGAAGCCTGACTGAAGTGGGTCATACCTATTATTTAAGCCAAAAAATTCATGAAGCTGTTTGTACACAGCCTTTTCTATAATTTTGCTTAGAAAAGTGAGATTGGATATTGGTCTACAGTTTTTTGGGTCAAAAGGATCTAGGTTACCTTTCTTTAGGGTGGGTCTAACCAGGGCAGTTTTAAGCGCCGCTGGAAAAATCCCTTTAGGTAGGGAGTGATTTACAATGCCTAGTATGTCATCGGATACAGATTTCGAAAATTTCCTTTGAAAAAGTGGTGGGAATAGGGTCAAGAGGACACGTAGGCGGTTTAAGCTGTGACACAATGTTGCCTAATGTTCCAGTACTAATCATGGTGAACATGCTCATAGTCATGTTCTGTGGTGGCGGATCTACAGTGTTACACAAACCTAGTCTTGCCTGAGTAATACACATTCTAATATTTGTTATCTTATCCCTGAAGTGGGCTGCAAATTCCTCGTATTTGGTGACAGAGGCTAGTGTTCTAGGAACAGGGTTTACAAGGAAAATATATATTTACATTGTCGAGAACTGGGACCCTGGGGTTGTTCTTGTTTGTAGATATTATATTTGAGACGTAATTTTTTCTAGCATTTCGCATTGCCAAGTTAAAGGCAGATAGATGTTCTTTAAAAATATCCTGATCAACCTGTAATTTGCTCTTTCTCCATCTGCGCTCAGCTTTCCTACATGTTCTCTTAAGGAGATTAATTTCGCTGTTTCTCCATGGTGCTCTCCTCTTGGCTCCAACCTTTTTTAGTTTGTTAGGTGCCAGGGAGTCTAGAGCCATTTTTACTTTATTGTTAAAGGTAGTTACTATCAAGTCATTATCATATGAAGTGGGAGTTGTGTGATCACTGTTCATTAAAGCTTTGACATTCTCAGCCACTGCAGGGGTAAGATAATGTTTTTTAACAACACGTTCAGCATTTTTTCCAGCTTGACGTGTTACAATGGTAAGGAAAATACAGAAATGGTCAGAGAGGGCCAGTTCGCTGATACCTGATATTGAGACCTCAAGACCCTTTGTAATCACTAGATCAAGGGTATGGCCATGATTGTGAGTGGGTTCTTTGACATGTTGGATAAAATCCAATATAAATCCAAAATAGATCAGACATTGTGTTTGTGATGTACATGTGTAGGTACAGTTTTTGTGAAGTTAATGATGGATTCACATATACACATTTATACACACGCATGCATGCATGCACAGACACACACGCACACATACATACATACACACACACACACACACACACACACACACACACACACACGGTAAACTGTGAACCTTAGATTGACATTAATTATAATGTTTCAGCTGGTCACCTACAGTGACCAATACTTCACATTCATGGTCACATATTCACAGGATTTCAACTCATGAGCATTTACATTTTACATGTTGTGAAGTTAGTGGCAGTTATCATTTTGTTTGATCTAATAATGAAGTGGTATTTCCTGTTTATAAATGGCAGTGGGTTTGGAGTTGATTGCACAATTTCATGACTCGCAATGCCTTTATAATCAACAGGCCAGTCTGTTTGGGTTCTACTTCCTGAGTACTGCCTCCTCAAACTATCCCCTGACTCAGAAACTGTCTGGGAAAAACGACCAAATGTTCCTGAATATCTGAGAGCATCATTAAATACACAGACACCACATCTTTATACAATACCCACACATCTGACCAATGTCACCCCCTTGTAAACATCCAGAAATACATCTGGGAATCTGGTACGCATAAGTATATGCTTCCATAGAAAAATGCAGAATAGAACATTCGTACAGTGTGATCAAAGCTTCATTATACAACAGTTAGTTCCGACCAAGTCATTTGATTGGATTTGATTGGACAAGAGGCATTCCATGAGTGCTGATATACAGTATAACAGCACTGGGACTTTTAACTTTATGTATCACTCCAAAATGACCGTTCCAGTTTTTTACGGTCGCTAAGTCTCAGTGTTCAATACTGAAGTCACAGAGTCACACCTCTTCATACAGTCTGCATTACTAACACGCATGTTGGCCAATCACTTCATTCATGTCTCAAAAGAAGGTTCAACCATACACTGGCAACAAAGTTCACTCAGAAAGCGTACACAGTCATTCATAACATTCTGACTTACAAAACACTAACAACAGGGAGCATTACATAGTTTGAATGATTTTCATAAGAATTAATATTTCATTATAAAAATGGTTTGATTTATAGTATTCATAGACAGAATAGTTGACTGTACAACTGTAAAGTATTAGGCAACAAGAATGAATCAGAAATGCCGCAATTTGCTTCTATCCTTTAGTGTATTTTTTTTTCTTTCTGTATCTTTGCAGAAAGTAAGTTATGGTACATTTACTTCAAAGTACACTACATTTACTTGTGTAAAATGAAAAGTGGAAAATAAAGTGGAAGATGCAAAGTTCAAACAAAAAAGAAAAACAGAAATTCCAGGGCTACAATACAATAGCTATCACACCAAAAATGTCTCACTCCTGAGGGTTTTGGTCCACCCTCTGGTCTGCATCCTGGTCACATCTAATGTCTTCCCTGGCAATGCATCTAGTCTATTTCATTTCATTATATATATTCTGCTACTGTAATATTTTCTAGACATTTCAATACGATTACTGCAAATAGTGAAAATACCACCACTCATCCATTATCAGACTTTGCTGAGGTTCTGGAACTGAAGAGTATCAATAGAGTGCAAAATAACAGCATCTGCACACTCAAATACTGTGCAAAAAAAACAGTTTATTGTGAGCTTTCTGTTATATATGATAGGAATATGATTACTGCAAAAATGCACCAAATCATTCTGTTTTGAACGTGTTCTTCAGAGTTTTGAATAAAGAAAACATTTTACTTGTGCATTATCACACGTTCGACCCAATCACAGCCGTGCTGATATTCAGTATAACAGAACTCCCTCTTGTGTGATATTGCTTAAGTCAAATGTTTTCTTCATTCATCACATCACACTCCCATTATAAGCTCAGTCCCAGAAATCAGAGGACATGTTGAATTTGGACAGAGATGTATTTAACATCTGGGTTCATTTTCTTGCAATTGATTATGTTATCAGCGGTTTTGGACTAGCTCTCTGGTTTAGGTCATTGTCGAGGCTCTCATGGTTTATGTCATCATAAAGGCTCTGCCAAACCTAGGCCTTATCAGTCTCCATGTGGAAATCTTGGCTTGGGTTGCCAGCTATAATTCAAAGGGGTTACTGGTTGGCCAAAAAAAGGACACGCAATTTGCAAGTCAGCCACAGGGTAGCAGGCTTTTCTATAACGTATAATAATGTTGGATAAAAGCTGGGATGTACAGGATGATACATGGGAATGTCATTGGGCAACTTTGGTACATATTATTCTGATAACAAATAATAATAAACGTATGCTTGTGGTGTGTCTCTTATGTCCTGCTTATCCTCTTCAGTCTCTGGAGACTTCTCACTGCTTTCAGAAACACATTGGAGGTTTCATGTTTTAGAATGTATCCCTATAATCTGTTGCTTACGACCCTCAAGGCTTTTACAAGCTCTTTGTGAACATACTGTTTGTTTGACTTTGATGTGACGTCTCTGTTATTTGTCTTGAATTGCAGAGATGTTTGTATTCATGTTTCATATGAGCACTTAAATGTTTAATGACTTACATCTTTCCTGAAATGGTGGTTATAAAACAGTAAGTGCCCCATGGCATTTCACAGGCTTTACTCAACTTTTATGTGAACAAGCTGACAACTACTTTTCCTCTACGCCTTACTTGATAGTCATCCATGTGTTAACTCAATGTGGAAAATGTCCAAGTCTAACATTGTACTTGAAATAACATCCTTGTCTCCGAGCATTCACATGGTATCAAGGTATTTGAATCCGCATGCGAACTCTGCCAACAGGTACTGAAGAACCTGTTCCCCTGGTGAGAGGAGGGGCCGGGTACTGTACAGGTGAGCCCCTTGGAAATTGGAACAAGTGTCTCTCTCTAGACAAAGCCGCTATTGTTTTACAGCCCTGGCACAGCCCTGTGGCATGCCCCAACTCAGACAAACATGGCTATCAGTCAATAATGAGATTATAAAATCAGCTCATAACATTAACTGGAGTATGTTATTAGGTGTCATTTATTACAAGGGCAATCAGATTCTCTAACCTTACGATTCAGGCAAACACACCAACACATTTATATATATATATAGTTGTTTATTACATTGTTGTTTTTTATGATACTGTATGCAGGGCATACTTTTTGTATCTTTATGTCCTGTGCACCAACCACACCAAGTCAATTTCCTGCATGTGCGAATATACTCGGCAATAAAAATTATTCTGATTCTGAATCTGATTCTGGTACTGCATCCTTGTATGATTGTGACACTGTATCCTTAATGTTAGCAAATCATTAAACCTACAGCTGACTTGGCCAAGCGGAAGCCCATCCCTGTATGTTGTGACACCTGGCCCACTCATCCATGGCCGTGAGTGGGGCCCAAAGAGGGTCCATCCTCTGTGAATGTTTCCAAGTAGTGAGTCCACCCCCCCTCTCAACATTCACATGTCCATGAAAGGAGGTCGCACTGTAGTGTAGAGGGGAGGAGGGGCGTCTCCAAACAGTGTGTCAAAGTCCCAGAATCGTCTGGTGATATAGTGATCTGCTGATGTCATAAAACACAGCGAGAGCAAAGTCTCCCAGAGATGAGACAAACACATTACTTTTACATGTACATTTACATTAAGCAGGCGCCTTTAACCAAAGCGACTCACAACAATGAATCATCTCAAGTGTGACACGTTTTGAAAACCCTTATTCCTGAAAAATCAAGGATTTATGAAACAGAGCCACGAAGTAGTGAGAAGAGGGTCAAGGTCATTGTCAAAGTTTAAAATAATGTTAACAAAGAAAAAATACTTTTAAGACGATACAGTAAATAACCCGACTAGAGTGACCACTTAACTCTATGTTTGAAGGCAGGGGAACAGTTCTATTCAGGTTCTTTTGTGTCTGCTTTCGTGCTTTCTCTCAAAACAAAGACAATGTCCAGCCATGCAGCCGCATTCATCGCAGTAACCTAATTAAAAGAGCTTTCCCACCACTCTTACATAACGCTCTGCCATCTGCTCGGGCCGAGCTCTGATTGGATCTGGAGTATCCTTGTTTAGTTTGGTACCAGTCTCTCTGGGCTCCATTGGCCAGTGTGCCTGTGGAATGTAGCAGGGCCTGCATATGGATCCCCTTTAGTCACACATCTGATACTGATACTGTAACCGTCTCACAAGTACAGGAGGTGAATGATGGGTGACTTTGGCATGGGCCTGTTCTGTACATTCTGTACTAAGATACGGGAAGTCATCAAAGTCATAAAAACAGGAGCCCATGGTTTCTCAATGTAACAATTGCGATAACCAGTAGCTTCAATGGAAACTAATACCAACCTTGTGTATCATTGCTAGCAGATTCAGCATGTGCATGTCAATTCACAAGCCACGGGTTGACTCACTTAGAGCACAATTTAGATGTGAGGGTGTGAGAAAGTGTGAGAAAGACCATGACTGTTTCCTCGTGTGGCTTTTTCTCCAAACCGAAGTACCAAAGTAGCAGATGGAATCTCATGAATGCAAATAGATTGCTATAATTCTCAGCTCTCTCATGTTAAATGTTTTTGCTGCAAAGTTAATTGAGCGGTCAAGCATTATAATAACAGTAGCATTCTGGAATGAGGGGTATGTACGATTACGGGAAATGGGACTCCTTCAAGGAAGGCGTCTGCACAGACTCCTTCAACGAAGGGCGCTGTTGACAATGTTGTTCGAGGCTTTTAAAACACAGCTAAAGACTGTCCTGTATAGACAGGCTTTTGGCTAACCCCAAACGCCTGTCCTTCTGTGTCCTGTTGATATTGTTGTACACTTGTTGTTTGTTACTTTCACTTGTTTGCCTAGTTTAACCTGCTATAACTTTTGCTCTTGTATTGTGTTCTTGTGTATGTAAAGCACTTTGTGGCCTCTGGTCTGGGATAGGTGCTATAGAAATAATGTTAACTTACTTACTTACTTGTTCTATGTGTATGAAATTATCACAGCAACAGGAACAGAGCATTTATAAATCAGTCATACATGGCCACCTGGGACTAACTCCCCGTGCTCTAGGCTAAGGCGGGGGGTCAATTGGGGTCAAGTGGGGAAAGGATGAGGAAAGGGTACTTTTAGTATGGGCCCAGCAAAGGGATGTTGCTGTTTTGTGTAACTTCTATGGTAAAGCCAGTCACATGACAGTAGTGCAGTCAATGTATCCGACCATATCACTATCACTGTAAGGAATGGCGATTCATGCCATGTCATAATTGAGTGGCAATAGGTTAGGTTCCATAAGTCTTCACAAAGGGACACAGAGGGTCACAGAGACCTGAGGATATTACGGTTGTGGGGTCATGTTCTTAGAGCCTTCACTGAGACTTGGAGATCTGAGTTAATCTTTACTTCCTTCCTAAAAATCTTTACTTCCTGCCCTCATCATTGAACAATAACACGTTTCTTACAACTGTACGTTGTTTGCGCATCTGCGTGTTTCAGGAAGGATAGTGTCAACATGGGAGATATTGAGCTTCCTCCAGGAGAGTCCAGTTAAACGAAGGACTTCACAGCTTGTAGGAGAACTCTGGAGACCCCTGCTCACCCGTGGAGAGCCATAGATAACAAACAAACGCTCTATTTTTAACGCCGCCTCATTTTTGTTTTCCCAGATGAGCACAGTACATCAACGCGTTGACATTGCGTGGGCAATTCTTAATCTTGAGGTAGATGAAAGTTTCCAACTAGGCTCTTTGGAGCCATGTGTCTCTCTTCCTACGCCTTGTTGGAACATCTCTTACAATTATGTGGATCTTCTTTTCCTTCATCACTATAATCTCAGGATTTCTTTTTGGAAGCGTTTTTAAGGAAATATCTCACATGCAGTATGATGCTGTCAAACCGTGTGTGTAGCCTCCTGTTAGGGTTATTTGAGGACACACTGTACATTCTGTTGTCTGAGATCGTCCCTAAACCATTGAACCTAAACATCATCAATAACATCTTGCAGATATGAACTCTTTAAAATGTGTCATCTTTAAAATGTGTAATGATCGTAACTTTAAATAAATGGATTTGGGCAGTTTATACTATAACACAAGTGGAGCAAGGACTGTTCTTTATTTCACTTGTGTAAAAAACAATCTGCTCAACTCCATATACTGTAGGCTACCAGGTATTTCCTTAGTTACCTCACAATAACATCTAAATACAACGTTGTTACTGAATACAGCATAACGATACAACTGTAGGAACAGCTTGCTGTAGTTGTACTCAGTTGAAAAGTATTAATAAAGTGACGATGAGTCTCAATAGCAGTCCTGGATTAAAATCATCATGCATTTCTAGTTGCATACTTATCCAAAACCATACGTACCACCTTTGGACAAGTAAACATCACACTTATAGACAGTATATTTGTTTTACAAGCAGTAGTGTGAATGCCTGTTTGTTCTCCCAATTGGTGAATGATGTTTGCTCAAACTATGTGCCTGTGTAGTGTGTACTCACACCCAGTTCACTCTTGTGACATTATTCATCATAATAAGTGGGGACTTGGTTCTTATCATAACATGGGAACTAGGTCAATAGACACGTCTGAGGAAAATAGACAGTGAGCTATTTGATTTGGCAGGATCATCATCAGCTGACTTGTGCGTTGGGCACATGACAGCTAGGCAAGTATAGTGCCCATATAGAAATGAAAGCAATCAGTCAATTCAGTTTGTCTATCATTCTCCATACAAGGCTATTATACTCTGAACCCTGAACATTTAACAAAATGTCACTTTCTGGGAATGTGGCCAATGACTTAGAAGAAAAAGGACAACTTCTTTAGTTTGTCGGCTTCTTAATAACTAACAGTTATATAAATATCAGTTTGAGTTATGTGAAATACACAAAATCCAGACTGCAGCATTCCACGTCTTCAGTTCCCACATCCAGTCATTAACTCCCAGATATTTTAAATCCAGGGAAAACGAATGGGAATAACAAACAAGTACAAACTATTGTCCTTTTGTTTACTTTTTGACCATAACTTCTAGTCAGCAAGACACTTTAACTACACTATTGCACTTTACTCAATTATTGTGATTTTGTAGCTTGCTGCAATGCCAATGTTGAAGAACCAAAGCCAAAGATTTTGACTCTTGTGTACATTGGATGTAATAAAATAAATTCTGATTCTGATTGATTACTTTTTTGTATCAATAAAAGAACAACAGTTACAACAACAAAACAACACTTGTGACCCTCATAATGCCTCCATAATAATAAGCTGGCTAATTAGCTTAGGTAATAATCTTGCTAGGTAATAATGTTATCTGAAGCTAGCTATCTACTGTAAACTCATTTGACCCAGTGACTATATTATAGATATTACTAGATATTATTAGTATATATTATTACTGAATCAGAATCAGAATCAGAATCAGAATCAGAAGACTTTATTGCCATGACATGTAAACATGTTAGGAATTTGGTTTGGGACAGTGGAGCACGGTTTACAGCAGGATAGGTGCAAGACAGGACAAGACAGTGCAAACCAACATCATAGTGCAAGAGATAGATAGGGGTCAGGTCAGGGGGGGGGGGAGCAGCAGCATTTAGGAGCCGGATGGCTGTGGGGAAAAAGCTGTGTGCATGTCGGGCCTTCACAGTTTTTAGAGACCGCACCCTCCTGCCTGAGGGGAGCGGGGCGAAGAGACCGTGTCCTGGGCCTCAAGGGGGGGTCAAAGGGCAGCCAATATTGAGAGCTGACAGATGTCAGTCTAGTGACGGAGTGGTTGGAGGAGCGGTTAACCAGCTATTGTTACCGCCGATTACCTGGCTGTGCAGATGTGTGAAAAGCTCCATAATCACTACTTTGACATGGTTTTCTACGTACGACACGGGTAAGATCTAATTTGATCCAAAGTACTTTCTATAAATGAGGCCCCAGCTGCTGTCACTCACGCCATTGCAAATATATAAAACCGTCTAGTCAGATGATGTCATGTCAGCTCTGCTAAAGAGAAAGCAGAAGGAAGTCAGACTGAGACGGCTTACTCAACATTTCTTAGCCGAGCCGAACAATTTGGGGTTTGTGAGCAACTCATGAGAGGTTATTTTTGGAGAAAAGAAAAGTACTGTTATTTTTGGAAAAAATACATTTCTCCTCCTCTGAATCAGTTGCTTTTGACCCATCTGTGAAATAGCTTTCCTAACACTGCTCCACTGCTTGGTTAGGAGTTTCGTTATGAGTTTGGTTGAATTTCACAGTGACGCTAAGAGGCCATACGTTTATAAAAGTACTACCACGTTTACCTCTCAGCTCTAAACTTTTTCCACAACCATTCCTTTAGTTACACCATTCAACTGCCACTCACATTAAAGGGCTAGTAGAAATACATTAAGCAGATCAGTTTTCCCTAAAAAGCTGTTATTATCCCTCTGACCTTCAACGAAGTTTGCGAGACGCTACTGCTATTACTAACTCTGGTCTCTGTTGGTATCTGGGCAACAGGCCACCTTGCCAGATGTGGAGCATCTATCTGTACCGACAGTCCTGTCCTCAGAACCCAGCATTACCTCATACGAGGCCAGTATGGTCATTAACTCCTGTCTGGAAACCTGCTTCTACTGCTACTGTAGACGGGAAAGAGAGGGAGAGAGCTACTGGAATATGTCTGGTCCTCTTACTCATAATAATAATCCATATGCTAATGAGAGGCTCTATTCATTCTGGTCCTCTTACTCATAATCCATATGCTAATGAGATGCTCTATTCATTCTGAAATGATGTATCATGACTAAGCGTTTAGTTTAGTTTATGGTTATTTATGGTAAAATAATATACTTGTGTAGGAACTGTAAGATCATGTACAGTGTATAATTGCTAGGGGGATTATTCTCTGTTTCTAATCAAGGCCAATACTAGAGAGAATGTGAGAGTGGTGTTATCATTCTCCTCTCCTTCCAGGCTGACTGCATCACAATGAAATGGTAAGTGGGCTCCCACCACAAAGACTCATGGGAACATGACCGTTTTTTTGAGTTCAGTAGGGGAAAGCAGGGTGACTTGAGCCTGTGTGGAAGTTGAGCCACTGCTTGTTTCTAGGCAACCATAGCCACATTTTTGAAGAGTCATCCATTTGAGTCACCCTGTGATGGAGAGAGGCCCATGGAATATGTGACACGGTCTGGTGAACTGGGCCACAACTCGACAATTGTGAAGTGCCGCAAATCAGAAAAACATATTGTTTTTTTGTTTTTTTTAAATGTGTTTTCAGTTTTTTTGCATATTAAGTGTTGAAGAGCCCACTCAATATAACAAACAACAGTTTTAGGATAACTAAATACCAATAATTTGTTAGCAAATTTTGCTAGTTTAAGAGTGCGTTCAGGGCCGTTTTCCCATGGTTTCGGGGGCGTATGCTAGTTGTTCTTTAGACCAAGAAATGAAAATGAAGTGATGATGGGGTGGAATAAACAAAAGTGTCACAACAAGTTAACAACTTGTAAACAACAATAAACAACAAGTGATAAACAACAAGTGTCACAACAAGATGGCAGTTACAGGATATTTTCCACTACAGTGGAACACTATTTTGTATGGAAAGTTTGTGCGATGGGAAGTAAGAGAGATGCTTCACTGACACGAAAACCCCCCCACTCTACTGCATTGCAACTGTACTCGACCCGAGGTAAAGAGAGAGAGAGTGTGTGTGTGTGTGTGTGTGCGTGTGTGTGTGTGTTCTCACTGTCTCCAAAACTGAAAAAAGAAGTGCAATCACCATAAATAACAGCCTCTATCTCCCTCCCCCCCACTCTCCCCCAATTCTCTCCCAGCATGCAGATTTAGTGGTGTATATATCATTTATCATCGCTTTCCATATTAAACAAGGACCTGGCTTAGACATGTATGCACTTAACTTAGCTGAGAATATCTCAACTGTTCTAGACTAATATAGAGCATATCTCAACTGTTCTAGACTAATGATCCCAAGGAACAACGTGGGATCTGTGTGAAATTCTCTATCCGGGACGAAAATCCCCAAAATGGCCACGCCCTTTTTATCCTACAGGTGAATAGGGCAACCTGTTTAACTAGTAGATATCACCATGAAACTTCACAAGTTGATTACTTACATTAATTAAAATGTTTTGTCTATTACAAGTTGTCATGAATTGTATGTTTAAATATGCAAATTAGGCATTATCTGATTAAACATGCATTAATTTGCTTAATTTTCAAAACAGAAATGGGGACATTGGATAAAGCCAGGTTAAAGATGACTGTTTCATGAGAGTTTTGGATATCACTTTAATATCCTTTGAATTCTTAAATCAGAAAATACTGTTAGAAGAAAGAATTGCATTTGCAGTACTTGCAACAGTGTATCTCAGCTACTCTGCAGCTACAGCCATCCTTGCGTAATACATACGCAATGATGTGTAATACATTTGCCACATTTGCAGGTGTCTGGTAGACGTTCTGTTTCTGAGATCATAATCTCAGGGACTAAGACTCAGATAGGACTAAGCTCGTTGGACTGACAGTTGCCCTGAAGTGCCTCAAGTTCTGTTCATCTCTCAGTGTTTTGGGAGAGGAATGCTTCCAACATGATAGATGAGAGAGGACCTCATGTATCATTGAGTGGGCAGTGCGGGCCCTGGAATAGTGAGAACCGGAGATCATGGTCTTGATGATATCAGTACCCTAGCACTCTGTCTCAACTAGTACGACAAACTATCCAGAGGGTTCCAGGTATGTACCAAGACAGGCCAATACAATCTTCTCCATAAGAAACCCACCTAGACCAAGGAATATATTGTTAAACTGGTCTGGTTTCAGGAGCTGGATTTCCTTGGCAATACAGTACACACCTTCGTCAGTCCACAACCCACTGTAGGCATCACCCTTCTGTTTCAGCCCATCCTGGAAGTGAATCATTGTGGTGATGATGGCATCGTATGTTGTAGCTGGATAGGGAAGGATGGGGATTTTGGTGGTAGGCTTAAAGTTGCAATTCACAGTAGTACTTCTTACAGCTGTAAATCCTGGGACAATGACATTGTCACTCTCATGTGTCTCTCTTGTCAAAGTGATTGACTATCCAGAGAAAATGTGTGGACTCACTGAAGGCTGTTGTGGAAGAGCTGTCTGTTGTTGCGGTAGAGGGGTTTGTTGACATATAATATCTAACATTTATAAAAAACCTTTTACTCTAATATGTCAACAACATATAACAAGAATGTTGAACCTGGCTTCATCCAATGTTCAGATTTCTGTTCTGAAAGTTATGCAAACAAGTGCATGTTTAATCAGATACTGCCTAATTTGCATATTTAAACATAAAATTCATGACAACTTGTAATAGACAAAACTTTTGTATTAATGTAAGTAATCAACTTTTTTCATGGTGATATCTACTAGTTAAACATGTTGCCCTATTCACCTGTAGGATAAAATGGGCGTGACCATTTTGGGGGTTTTCGTCCCAGATAGAGAATTTCACACAGATCCCACGTTGTTCCTTGGGATCATATTAGTCCAGAACAGTTGAGATATTCTCAGCTAAATTACGTGCATACATGTCTAAGCCAGCTAAGTGTGGAGAAGCAAAAGGGATTGTCTGCGGTGTGTGTGTGTGTGTGTGTGTGTGTGTGTGTGTGTGTGTGTGTGTGTGTGTGCATGCGTGTGGGTGTGTGCGTGTGTGTGTGTGTGTGTGTGTGTGTGTGTGTGTGTGTGTGTGTGTGTGTGTGTGTGGGTGTGTTTGCTGAGCATGTGAGAAAGACAGAGAGAAAGATGAAAACAAAAAAATGGCATTATAATCCAGGCGGAATTATCTTTTTGAGAAGATCAGAGAATTCCTGATCTCCCACTCTTGGGGGAGTGGTTGGGGGTGGAGTTAACCAGCTATGGTTTCCACTCATTACCTGCCAACTACCTGCCTGTGAGAAGTGTGACAACTTTGAAAGGCATTTTCTCTGTTAGTTGATTTGAGGTGTACCAACATTCAAATACTTTCATCTTCTTCAACTTTTTCTGCCCTTTATTCTGCTCTTTCATAATCTGTCAACAAATGAAAAACGACCTCCCCCTACTTGCGGCCTTTTTCAACAGACCCTGTCACATTATGTGGTAAGCACATAAACAACAAAAAACAGTTTTTGCCATTCCAAGTGATTTTGTGGATTTGTTATGTTGAAGGAGTAATTATTCTTGTGTCTAAAACAATTACAGACTTAAGTTTGAAAAAATCTCACACATATGTTACTGCTTTAGGAAGTTACAATAAGAGGTCATGCTGTTAGAATGACTACACTGCTGGATTCTTTTTTGTGAAGTTTGTTCACTGGCGGTGGGGGTGGGTGGGGTAATATGTAATATGTAATATAATATATGTAAGAATTAGGGTAAATTGACTTGGCTCCCATTTAAGATTATTACTCAAGTATTATTTTACTGTAATTCTATATTGCATTCTTACATTTTATCACCGAAATTCTGTGACATTTTGAATTTTAGACCCAAAAACCATCATACCACGCTTCTATAAACTGAAGACAGACCAGGCTTCAACTCCTCTTGTGGATTTGGACAGAGGAGTGGGAGAGGGACAGAATGGGAAGTCCATACGTCAGGGGACAAGGGACATGAAGGTCGACAGGATGACTTTAAAGCGAAACATGGATATGAAACAACTAGGGGAAGTAAAAAGAACAGGGGATAAGAGAACAGGACACGGCAATCAAGTCTTCCATCCCATGTGGCTCACCTCATCCTCACCTCATCCTCACCTCATCCTCACCTTATCCTCTCCTTATCCTCTCCTTATCCTCACCTTTTTTTGGGAAAGTCATATTTCGAAAACTGTTTATCTTAGATCCGTTTTTTTGTGGGAAAAAAGATTAGACTCTATGTCCATGGACTTGTATGGACTTGTGTATGTGCACAGTAGTGAATAACACAAAATACGGAGTTGAATCTATTCTCACTTTGAGGAAAGTCACTGTTGATTACAATAACCCTGACATCCCCTCTGAATCACTACCTCACCATGAGCCATCATGGGGGCTCCTGTACTGTCATATTCATAACCCTAACCCTAACCCTAACCCTGACTCCATATCTGATCCCTCATGTATGCCTCTCTCTGTAGTCAGCAGCACTGTGCTGCAGACAGCCATGTCATAACATGTCTCTACAGGTGGGTCACGGCAACATGTGTCCCTGCAATGGCTTTCATCCACCTACCTAATCAGGACTGCACATTCTTGGGCAGGCAAGGGGCGACACGTGGGGACCTGCTTGGAGTTGATGGAAAAATACCAGTCCCAGTCTCACAAACACACACACATAATCAGGGGGAAATGTGTATTTTGGATTTACTGAAAAGATTTGCACTGCTCTGCTGAATCCCTATTACCTTTTGTAGATGAGATATTGAGATAATTCGATATTTCAACAGTGAAATGAGTTCTCTTCTCTCAATGTCTCAACATGCATATTATGTTTGTTATCAAATCCTTTTGAGGTTTAAACTCCATGTGGATGTTTGTTTAGTGACTGAATGTCTAGAGTACTGAAAGGACAATAGTTGCGCTGATTCACTCACAGTAAGGGTGTTTAGTCTGCCCACAACTTAGAGAGAGAGAGAGAGAGAGAGAGAGAGAGAGAGAGAGAGAGAGAGAGAGAGAGAGAGAGAGAGAGAGAGAGAACTGATAGACATTTAGATAGAACTGATTTAGATAGGACGTGCCCCTTTCCTTATATTCCACATCATTTTATTTTAAGGAGTGAAAGTCAGTTTGCTCTTCTATATATTTTAAGGCAGGCTATCAAGTGTATGGAAAACTATAATGTTGATTAGTTCTTACTGGGTATCTTATTGTGATATTGAAACTGCATGGGAAATCAGGTGCATGATGAGAAAGTGGAGGATTTGAAACTAAAAGGAAAGCAGGTTATGTTGTTAGGTTGTTAAAGGTTATGCAGGTTATGTTGTTAGCCCAGGGAACTGACTTGTTTTGAAGAGGCCTGCATCATCACTAAGTATGTAGTAGTGTGAGTATAACTCAGACATGAACTCCAGATACTACAGTGGAATCAGTAATGAATTAAACTTTGTTCTAGTTAATTCCGTTGCTCAGGCAACTGATCCTCTACGCTCCAGTCCCCCAGGGTACAGCAGGATCGTTTCCTTTCAGACCTCATTTCCAAACAGCGAGGGTGAAAAGAGGGTGGGTGACATGGAGGGAAGTGTGTACAGTAAACACATAACAATAACAATGGCCCACTGTCATTCCAGGAAGGGTCAGTGAACATGTCCAGAGTGGAAGACAAAGAAAAAATATGGGGGGAAAGCCCCCTGTGAGTAAGCATACCAGAGTTGCAGACATTTTTTCTTTTCTTTGACATGTTCTGTTCTGCATCAGATACATTGGATGTGCATCTTTTTCTAGTATTTCCAGAGTGAAAGACAAATCTTTGACTGAAATCCGGGTCGGGTCATTTTTCTTACCAAGGCATTGGGGATTTTCTTAATCTACGGTATTTCCTGTGTTGTGGTCTCTGCTGGAAGTAAAAAAAAGAAAAGACTTAGTTCTAGAGATTTGAAGATATGATTAATTACAAATCTAGAAACAGATAGAGAGTTGATAGCACCCTCAAAGGTTTTAGAACTAGGTTCTCTGAACCAACATGAAGTTATGAAGTTGTATGAAACTTTTCCAGTCGTTGCTGCTCAGTTGCGTGGTATTAATGTCCAAAGTCAATAAACATGGCGATGTCAGACAGCCAGTGTATCGTGTTTAATCTACCACAGACCGAGAGAGGGCCGCAAAAATAGACAAGAAAATGTATTCCCTCAAAATTTGACAAATTTATCTCATCATGGGAAATGTACAAGTATGCATCTGGATATCATGGACCACCCGCAAGATTGACCACTCTTCTGAACCCTTCACAGCTCTACCATTCTCCATGCCCCTTCTCCCGTTTGTATCTATCAGAAAAGCTAGGACAGAGAATGTGGCACCTCTGAGGTTTTTGGCTTGCCTCCCAGGAAGCTGGAACAAAGCCAAACTTTGTTTCCCATGGTAACTATTGCTTGCAAATCCCTGTGAATCTTGTGCTCCAGTCACAGCTGCATACAGTAAGTGGGGCTCCCTTCACTCTGCAACTTACAGTATATGGAATAGAATGTCACTCTAGACAGCATTTTCTGCACTATTAAGGCCACTGTGAAATTACCACTTTACCAAAAAGCCAATTTATGTCCTTGTCGTTCATTTCACTTTTTTGCTTACTTACGTTGCTTATTATTACTGTGTTACTGTTGTGTTTTCCCCCTGTATCTGAATGCTGCAATGTCAATGTTGAGGAACCAAAGCCAAATAATTGTACTCTTGTGTACAGTAAGATGTAATAAAAGCAATTCTGATTCTGATTCTGAAGAGAAAATCCTCTCATGGTTCAATTGCTTGAAAAAGGGCTAAACACATTACGTTGCACAAACTAATAGTTGCAGCCTGGTCAAAGACAGACTATTGTGTATGAAACTGAACACATCTGGTTCAACAAATGTCTCTTTGTAGTTTCACTTTCAGTTTGGTTCTGTCCATCACTTCAGATAAGGCTTTGGAGAGGGGACATCCTGTCCTTGAGAAATACAGAGCTGAAAATATAATACAGTTGACCACTGAAGACTTTTGTGATACAATTTCAAATGTGGAGGACTCTGGATCTTGAGAACAGTAGTGTGTGAATAACATAGCAGTCAGGCACTGAATCACTGATATGAAGAAAACAATGCGTAATGGATAACAGAATGTGGCTGTCCACCCATGGATAAGGCACGGTGAAAGAGTGGTTACATACTGGTTCTATTGTTTTAATTCTTAGTCATGCTTTCTGGCTTCCGCTCTTAACTGCGTCAACACATATATTCACTTGAGAAATCATATTTGTGGATGAAATACATTTTGGCAGTTACAGCCTTAGCAAACCAGTTCTCCAGCCAATAAGGCCACCTTAGCAAGCCAGTTCTCCAGGCGATAAGGCCACCTTAGCAAACCAGTTCTCCAGCCAATAAGGCCACCTTAGCAAGCTAGTTCTCCAGCTAATAAGGCCACCTTAGCAAGCCAGTTCTCCAGCCAATAAGGCCACCTTAGCAAGCCAGTTCTCCAGGCGATAAGGCCACCTTAGCAAGCCAGTTCTCCAGGCGATAAGGCCACCTTAGCAAGCCAGTTCTCCAGCCAATAAGGCCACCTTAGCAAGCCAGTTCTCCAGCCAATAAGGCCACCTTAGCAAGCCAGTTCTCCAGCCAATAAGGCCACCTTAGCAAGCCAGTTCTCCAGCCAATAAGGCCACCTTAGCAAACCAGTTCTCCAGCCAATAAGGCCACCTTAGCAAGCCAGTTCTCCAGGCGATAAGGCCACCTTAGCAAGCCAGTTCTCCAGCCAATAAGGCCACCTTAGCAAGCCAGTTCTCCAGCCAATAAGGCCCTCAGGTGGAAGAAGTACATCTTGCATAGGTGTTTGATGTGGGTCTCGTAGGTGAGGAGAGGGTCCATTTTGACGCCCAGGTTGGTGACAGATGTGGAGAGGGGAATGTTGTGGCCAGAGAAAGTGATGCTGGTGATGGTGGATGACCGGACCTGGTGTGGTGTGCCGACTAGGATGGCTTCAGTCTTGGAGCTGTTCAGTTGTAGGAATTTGAGCTTCATCCACGCCTCTATCTCCTCCAGGCAGGTGGTTAGTGTGGATAGTGGAATGACATTCCATGCCTGCGGATGACACGGCCAAGGGGGAGCATGTATAATGTGAACAAGGTGGGGCCCAGCACCGAGCCTTCGGGGGACACCGCAGGTGAGGGTCACTGCAGGTGACGTCTCCAGCCAATAAGGCCACCTTGGCAAGCTAGTTCTCCAGCTAATAAGGCCACCTTGGCAAGTCAGTTCTCCAGCTAATCAGGCCAGCATTGCAAACCAATTGTCTGCTGAAAACAGGAATGTAGGGACGCCTCCTCACCTGTTTGGCTGGAACGGTTTAGAGATTTTGGAGAGAGCGTTTGCAAAGCAAGAGGCAGTCGTATAAGCTGGATCATTTTACATACAGATACCTGCTGGAGTGTAATGAAAATGACTGCTGCAGCTTTAATTCCCCATAACATTATAATAATAATTTCCCAAAATGTCTACCAAATTTCCATCATATGTACCAAATTTACATGATGGAAAATTGTCTTTAAACACATGAACACAAATACATAATAATACCATGAAGGGTTAGGGTTAGGGTTAGGGCTTTCTGAAGAATGTGTGCCTGTATACCTTATTAGATCAAGTCAAACATGTTTGCCTTAGCAGGAATGAAAACTCAGTGTTGGACAGTTATCAGTCATCTGTGCACTGATAAGCTAACCGCGCCCCATTGAGTTCCCTATGTGACCGCTGTTTGACTCTCCAGTCCCGGACGAGCCGTGCTTCTACCAACTATTTGCCCATTTCACATCCGAGCTAAGGCATCCAAGGGGCAATTGTGATAATTATGGGTTAGGATTAGGAATGCAGCGTGGTGTTTGTTTAGTGTTATCATTAATAGGGGTTCTCAGTGCTTCAAAATACTCACCTCTTCAAGAATGTTCTATGGGTGTTTACTTTAAAGTATGCAATAGAGTCCAGGGAAAGCTGTTGCGCCTCACTTTGTCCTTTCTCTCTTACAATAATTGGTTGCAGGTGCGGTAGTTTCCAAAATGACAGGGCAGTAAGTGTAGAAAAACCCACACACTACATACATACACTTAAAGGAAAACTCCTTGGACAGAGACTAGAAAAATAATTGTGTTTCTTTATTTTATCGTGCTCTTAAAAAAGTGCAACGTGCTCTGCTGCAAAAAGTGCAAAGTGTGGGACAAACGTTTAGCTCATATGACCATCATCAGTGTCACAGGGCAACAGACAAACATGCTTCTTTTACAGGGCCACAGGCCTACACGGGTGTTCTTACAGGGCCACAGGCCTACACAGGTGTCTTACAGGGCCACAGGCCTACACAGGTGTTCTTACAGGGCCACAGGCCTACACAGGTGTTCTTACAGGCCTACACAGGTGTTCTTACAGGGCCACAGGCCTACAGAGGTGTTCTTACAGGGTCACAGGCCTACACAGGTGTTCTTACAGGGCCACAGGCCTACACAGGTGTCTTACAGGGCCACAGGCCTACAGGGGTGTTCTTACAGGGCCACAGGCCTACACAGGTGTTCTTACAGGGCCACAGGCCTACACAGGTGTCTTACAGGGCCACAGGCCTACAGGGGTGTTCTTACAGGGCCTCAGGCCTACAGGGGTGTTCTTACAGGGCCACAGGCCTACACAGGTGTTCTTACAGGGTCACAGGCCTACACAGGTGTTCTTACAGGGCCACAGGGCTACACAGGTGTTCTTACAGGGCCACAGGCCTACACAGGTGTTCTTACAGGGCAGCAGGCCTACACAGGTGTTCTTACAGGGCCACAGGCCTACACAGGTGTTCTTACAGGGTCACAGGCCTACACAGGTGTTCTTACAGGGTCACAGGCCTACACAGGTGTTCTTACAGGGCCACAGGCCTACACAGGTGTCTTACAGGGCCACAGGCCTACACAGGTGTTCTTACAGGGTCACAGGCCTACACAGGTGTTCTTACAGGGTCACAGGCCTACACAGGTGTTCTTACAGGGCCACGGGCCTACACAGGTGTTTTTTATAAGGCCACAGGCCTACACAGGTGTTCTTACAGGGTCACAGGCCTACACAGGTGTTCTTACAGGGTCACAGGCCTACACAGGTGTCTTACAGGGCCACAGGCCTACACAGGTGTTCTTACAGGGCCACAGGCCTACACAGGTGTCTTACAGGGTCACAGGCCTACACAGGTGTTCTTACAGGGTCACAGGCCTACACAGGTGTCTTACAGGGCTACAGGGCTACACAGGTGTCTTACAGGGTCACAGGCCTACACAGGTGTTCTTACAGGGTCACAGGCCTACACAGGTGTCTTACAGGGCTACAGGGCTACACAGGTGTCTTACAGGGTCACAGGCCTACACAGGTGTTCTTACAGGGCCACAGGGCTACACAGGTGTTCTTACAGGGCCACAGGCCCACACAGGTGTTCTTACAGGGCCACGGGCCCACACAGGTGTTCTTACAGGGTCACAGGCCTACACAGGTGTTCTTACAGGGCCACAGGCCTTCACAGGTGTTCTTACAGGGCCACAGGCCTACACAGGTGTTCTTATGGGGCCACAGGCCTACACAGGTGTTCTTACAGGGCCACAGGTCTACACAGGTGTCTTACAGGGTCACAGACCTACACAGGTGTTCTTACAGGGTCACAGGCCTACACAGATGTTCTTACAGGGTCACAGGTCTACACAGGTGTTCTTACAGGGTCACAGGCCTACACAGGTGTCTTACAGGGCCACAGGCCTACACAGGTGTTCTTACAGGGTCACAGGCCTACACATGTGTTCTTACAGGGCCACAGGCCTACACAGGTGTTCTTACAGGGTCACAGGCCTACACAGGTGTTCTTACAGGGCCACAGGCCTACACAGGTGTTCTTACAGGGCCACAGGTCTACACAGGTGTTCTTACAGGGCCACAGGTCTACACAGGTGTTCTTACAGGGCCACAGGCCTACACAGGTGTTCTTACAGGGTCACAGGCCTACACAGGTGTTCTTACAGGGTCACAGGCCTACACAGGTGTTCTTACAGGGCCACAGGCCTACACAGGTGTTCTTACAGGACCACAGGCCTACACAGGTGTTTTACAGGGCCACAGGCCTACACAGGTGTCTTACAGGGCCACAGGCCTACACAGGTGTTCTTATAGGGCCACAGGCCTACAGGTGTTGATGTTCAGGGTCATCAGGAATCCACAAATAATCAAGGGCTCAAGGAAAAAACATTGACATAGCAAAATAAAGAGGCAAGTTAACTGGGACACTATATATAGGTATATAAGTAACTCAAAGTTGACCAAGGGGTAACATAGTAAATATACCATAGATCATACAAAAAATCTCATACAACACAATTTTGTAGATGACATGGCAGACAAGATCCATTTGGATGGGAGAGGGTGGAGTCCTGTAGGAAGCACTGGAGGGAGAGGTCCTCATGCCTGCCTCCTGGGTTAACAGACTGGAAATAGAAGATCCATCTGCCTTCAGTTTGGAGTCAAGTCTGGTGTCAAGATCCCACGTAGAGGGACCAGAGGGACCAGACCACCAGAGCACTTTGCACTTTTTTAAGAGCATGATAAAATAAAGAAACAAATATTTGTCTAATCTCTGTCTAAGGAGTTTTCCCTAACCCTCGCCAGACCACGCCCGCGCCGGCGTGGGGCAATCACGTGCCTATTTTCCAGAGTCCATAGAATCGAAACGAACGCACCTAAAGTGCTCCGGGCAACTGTTCCCGAAGCTCCAGGCATGAGTCTCTAACATACTTATGTGTGACGTCAATAGACCAAGGGAAACCGTGTTAAAAAACGATTTTGATTTCATATTATAGTTTATGTAGTGTGCAAGTTTTTCTACAAAGTGATAATCCCTTTCAACGTTTGCAGGAAAAGTGCTATACAAATAAAGGTTATTATTATTATTATTATTATTATTATTATTATTAAAGTATGTTGACTGTACTCTCTCCAGAGTCTTCACATGGGCCTTAGTTCACATCACTGTACTTGACCCTGGTCACTGTACTTGACCCTGGTCAGTCACTGTACTTGACCCTGTTCAGTCACTGTACTTGACCATTGACCCTGGTGTTTCAGACGGGATGTCTGATCTCTGTTTCCCATTGGTTATCTATGAAGACCCACAATCATAGCACAAAGCTACTAGAAAGGACACTGCCATAACGCGTGATATTTCCTATTCACCTGTCTGTACGAAATCCTGGATGGAGTAATTCAACTTTTGCCATTGTTTACTGGAGAAAAGATGGCTTCAAATAAACAACAACAAGTCTCATGACTACTATGAATGGCATTCCTTGAATATTAATCTGTGCACCGCCCGACACCTCAATCCCCCCTGGTTTCTTCTGGAAGAAATTTTTCTAGTTTGACCATAATATTCCTCACAATTGTTGAGGTCAAAACCAGTCTGTTAGAGGTCAAAACCAGTCTGTTAGAGGTCAAAACCAGTCTGTTAGAGGTCAAAACCAGTCTGTTAGTGGTCAAAACCAGTCTGTTAGAGGTCAAAACCAGTCTGTTAGAGGTCAAAACCAGTCTGAAAGATGCCAAAGTGCCTAAAACAATACACATGTATTCAGTGTAGTCTAGTGTTTTCTAGAGGGTATACTGTGATTTTTCCCTCCCAGCCTCATATCGTTAATTTCGTAACCCATAAAAATAAATATGCGCTCCCTGTCTAACGTTATATATCTAAATTACATGTAATAAGGCTGATTTGTGCATGATAGTGCTGCATTTTGACATATTTCATGTCGCATCTCCCCCCTTTGATGGTATATGATGCTATAGTCAGTCCCAATGGTCCAAAATGTAAGTGCTTCGTATATATATATATATATGCCATTTAGCTGACGCTTTTATCCAAAGCGACTTACATTGCAGTGAGTGGATACATTTTTCAGTATATATGGTCCCAGCGGGAATTGAACCCACAACCTAAGCGTTGTTAGCGCCATGCTCTACCAACTGAGCCACAGAGGACCACAGAGGACCACTTCGTAACACAGACGGGGTGAATTTTATGAATGAAAGTGAAAGTTCTGTCACAAAACGCCGTATCCTCACACATTTTTAAGTGGTATATGGAAATCCTTGGCCTTTCCTAGTGGGTATACGGCGTAGTCCTGTGTATCACGTAGACCACACCACTGCATGTATTTGTCTATTTCTGGAACAGGGGACTTCCAGTAAATAAATGTCTACTAAATTACTGACAATATCGTAGTACGTGGGACTTGTTTCAGTTTCTCTCTGACCCTCACAGACGTCAGCGAAGGGAATAACTTCCCCTTTGACATGACCAGACATTAGCGGAATAGCAAACACAGTATAGCTTGTGCAACTGTACAGCACTTGTTCCATTGCATTGAATTATTTTCCAGATAACTTGTTGACCAATGTTGAGCTCAGTCCAATCATGCTGACGCATGGGTTTCATACTGTATGTGTTTGACCAATGCATCACCAAGTCATTTCCCAGGAACAGGCTGAATTCTTACATATCCTTTATTCACTTTGGTTTCCTCCTTGGGATCTGACTGGTGATGTAATTAAGGTACTGAAGTAGAGTAGCTGCGAGTGATGTTCTGCTCTGCAACCTTGGGGAAACCAACATAGAGGGACAGGATTTAATCAGCAAGACCACACTCTATATTTAGACTATAGAAAAAAAAACTGAGGCAGGCCTATGATGTCACCTCAACCTCTTTTCCTGTAGCTAAGTGTTTCTATTAAAGACAACAGTAGATCAGCGCCAATATGTGTGTGTGTGGGATACTGTGTTTGAGGGGGTCCTTTAGAATAGTGATGATCAGAGTGACACACAGACCACTGTTAGTCATGGGATCAGCCATCAGTGTGGGTAATGGCTTGTTTGAAGTTATTATTGGAAGATAGTTTTACATAGGCGTGGGACTTGTTTCACCTCTCTTCCCCTCACAGACGTCAGTGAAGGGAATAACTTCCCTTTTGACATGTATTATCGCTTAACATTTTCAAATCATTGAAGTTTAATGAACGGAATTCCCGGTTTTCCCTGTTCTCCCTTCAGGAGGTTAACAGGATGGCCCTCATTTCCCTCAGAAAGTAACGTTTACTACATAGGCTTTGTTGGGCTCAGTCTGGGAATGAGGTGTTCAGACTGAAGCGTTGGTTATTTTCGCAAGGACATTTGTGAAAGAAAATATATACTTTATACATTACTTTATACTGCCTACTGGGCTTTTCGGGCTATTTCCTTCACCTTCACCTTCACCTTCACCCATCCACACATCATTATACATGTTAACTAAAACTGTATTAGGCCTCTGAAATATGTAGCACATCTTTTATTTTCAAAGAAAATCATAGAAATAGCTTTCTTTTCTCTTGTTATTTTGCCAGCCATTCCAATTTACAATTAGGCGATAGTAGGTACTGTACACATGCAGTGGGGTAGAAATAGTGGTCACACATAATCTTCTACAGAACTCTGTCTGTCTGTCTTTTGGCACTTGCTGTGTCTTAGTCAATGGAAGCTATTTCACTGCTTCTGTATTCAGACTCTCCAGTACAAAGTTTGCGTTCAAAGCCAACGGCGAGAGTGAGGCACAGGCTAGGCTGATTAGCATAATGTTTTATATTGGAGAAGCCTCTCTAAGCAGAGGGCCTGAGTGGTTTGCCAGTGAGCCAACCACATTGGCATTCCCTGGTGGCTAAAAACTGAGAAAGATAGGATTCATTCTTTCTCTGGTGACCACACTATTATGTGAGTAAAAAGAATACAACAATGTTGTCATGGCAATTCATGAACCTCAGTTGTTAGTAATAGTAGTAGTAGTAGTAGTAGTAGTAGTAGTAGTAGTAGTAGTAGTAGTAGTAGTAGTAGTAGTAGTAGTAGTAGTAGTAGTAGTAGTATAGTATACTACTAGTAGTATGTTAGTAAAGTTTTTGATTCAGATTCTCCAATGACTTTATATGAATCCTGTTTTTGTGCTAGCAAGAAATACAGTAAACCTACATACTGTCTATTGTAAATGATAATGACTATAACATGTAGGCCTAGGCTGAGGTCGAGTTTCCCAGACCCAGAATAAACTCATTGGAAGTGTTTTCCAGTCTAGGTTCTAATCTTGATTTGATTATATACCTCTTGCTACCCTCTAATGTGTGCGGCCCCTATTAAATTAATTGAAGAATTCTGAAAGATATGAACTTGAATAATTCAACAGCAGTGGCGGACTCAGGCTGTTTGAAGGGCAGGGGCGAAAAGAAAAAAAGGGCACCTACTGCACAACAGGGGACCCCATCAGTGCACATGGTCAAGTTTAGACCATTGGAAGGGCAGCCAATAGGGCACATCCTCTCATTTTGCCACTCAAAAGGGCACTTTAGTGCGACGTTTTTCAACTGTGGGGGCACATGGTCAAGTTTAGACCATTGGAGGGGCACCAATAGGGTACGTCCTCTAATTTTCGCCACTCAAAAGGGCATTTTTGCCATTCAAAAGGGCACTTAAGAGAGACGTTTTTCAACCATGGGGGCACCAGGAGGGGCGGTCGCCGCCCCTGCCTCCCCCCTGAGTCCGCCAGTGTTCAACAGTATATATATATTATTTTATTTATTATTATATTTATTTTCATATATTTATTATTAAAATTTTCAGAGTGGGAGATCTCATTTACTTCACCTCACACACAATGTCCCAGTCAGGTTTCAGTGTTGCAATACTGAGTTGGAATTCGTTTTTTGTTCTGTTGCCTTTGACAGGATTTATATATGACATCATGCAGTTGTAAATGTGGTTCCAAGTTTGACATACCACAAGATCGTGTGTCATCCATTCTCCCAGAGACACAGTTGTATATCCATTAAGTCCTAACTGGTTGTGCACAAGATATAAATTGTAAATCCAAGATCACATTGCACATTGCATTACATTTTCGGCATAACAGACGCCTTTATCCAAAGCGATTACAACACATACATTTGTCAATCATCTATCCATCAGTCATCATAAGAAAAACAAATGTATGCTAGGACCAGGGGGCATTGGCAGTCACAATGCTAGAAGAAGGAAGATTTATTTTGTATTAATCATTTATTTACAGTATAGAAACTGTACAGTGGGGTAGTGGGGGTGAAAAGGTGTAGGAGGGACAGTCAAGTTGGAGCCTGAAGAGATTGGTCTTAGGATAGGTAGTGACATCATGCAGTTGAAATTGAAACATTGACATGTTTTGGAAGCTAGTAGTATACAGAATAATATGAGCTATTGACAACTTGAGGCGGACTAATTTAATAACAACAAAGTACTTATAAGGTGTCTGTCTGAACACAGTGTTGGTTCATGGGGTCTTTGTCATTGTAAGCAAAGGCTGTGTCACAAGTTACAGAAAGACTAATAGAAAGATAAGTGATACAAATGTATGAGTGAAACCTTAGAGCAACAATTTTGTAGTCGTTGGCTTTCGTAATTAAGATTGTAGCCTGAAAAGCATGCCATCATACCTGCTTCACCTTGACCGACTTGCGCCTTTACCAACACGTGATCTTAGAATGATAAGGTTCTATCTCCGTTTAGAATGATAAGGTTCTATCTCCGTTTAGAATGATAAGGTTCTATCTCCGTTTAGAATGATAAGGTTCTATCTCCGTTTAGAATGATAAGGTTCTATCTCCGTTTAGAATGATAAGGTTCTATCTCCGTTTAGAATGTTAAGGTTCTATCTCCGTTTAGAATGATAAGGTTCTATCTCCGTTTAGAATGATAAGGTTCTATCTCCGTTTAGAATGATAAGGTTCTATCTCCGTTTAGAATGATAAGGTTCTATCTCCGTTTAGAATGATAAGGTTCTATCTCCGTTTAAGGCAGTTCAGAGATATTGAGCGTCAAAGTTTTTACATTCTATTATGTTTTGTGAGATGGAACCTTTGTATTTTATGAATTACTAACTCAAAAATGTCAACATTTTAAAAAGAACACCACACAGGCATTAATAAACACCTAATGGATCAGATTATGTAAAAAAACTCAATTTTGACAAAAATGGAGATAGAACCTTATAATTCTAACGTCACGATATGTACACATTAATGTGGCGACCATAACGTTTGCAGGAAAAGCGCTATACAAATAAAAAGTTATGATTATGATTATGATTATTATGATAATAAGCGCGATGATGACCCACCTATAAGCGCATAGCGCAGCGCTGTTCCCTAAGCCCATCCCAACCCGGACAGCCTTATTTGGTCACACACGCGTCGTTCTATCGCTAGACAGCACTTAGACGTTTAACCACTGGCAGACACATCTGAAGGAAAGTGAGTAAGGGCGACGGGTTCGATCCGATAACTTGCGGCATTGATGATTTTTCATATAAAAGAAGACGTTTCAAATCAAAGTCGCTCGCACCTGGATACAGTCTCGTAAACTTACACTCACCGCGAATTGGAATACTGGAACAGTGAATTACTCGGCATCCAAAATGACGAAAAACGGATTTATGACATTGTGTGTTTCTGTTATCTTTATTACACATTATGTTTCAGGTGAGTGAATTATTTACGAAAGTTAAAGACTTTACATTTACATTCCATTACGGAGATGCATGCACCACGTTATGTAAGGCAATTTTTTTCTTTCCGTGTGGTCCTGTATACAAATGTCCAAGTCATACATCTTTCACTTTAACTAATGTTCATTTTACAGAAGCCTTGTTTGAACATTTATCCAATTGATTTGTTTAGGCGCGTTTCCCACGGCGCACAACGTCACCTGGTCATCTTTCAACTTCAAAACCTTACTTATGTGGGATCCAAAACCGACCGACTATTCATACACCGTTGAGTTTTCTGTGTGAGTACATGTTTTACCTCTCGAACTTGTGTTGTGTTTATGACAGTGACACAAATGGCCAATCATTTAATGGAAATGCCAATGCTTTATTTCTCTGGATGTCTATTGAACAGTTGTTCAGCAAAGCCTAGTTTATGTCAAATGATTACAATAGGCTAAATTATATTCAGTGTACATTCATGAATTTTTCTTATGCGACACTCTAAACGAGGTGCCTATAATGACATTATAGCAAGTCTCAATCAGACTCTTTCACTGACCTTGAGAATGAGGTTTAGGTTGGATTGCAGTGGTGATCGCATGAGATTACAGTATTGATCCTCTAAAAGGTTTTTCTGGAAATGAGGCATCCTAGTCTGGGATCATTGGTTAATGGTGTCTTGAGCGGCAAAAAGAAAAAAAGGTTGAATAGATCTTTTATTGATGCTAAATTATAGTTTAACATCTTAGCTGGTACATGTCTTAGAGTTGAAGTACAAATCTAGACCCCAATGAATGTCCCAAATGTGAAACGGAATATAAGGGAAGGGATGATGGAGAGAACAAGGGCGGCTGTGGTGCAGGAGGTAAAGCCGCCATCTACTGATCGCAAGGTTGGCAGATCGGTGGTTCGAGCCCTGGCTGGCAACATGTCGAAGTGTCCATGCGCAACACGCTGAACCCCAAATTGCTCCCAGTGAGCGGGCTGGCCGGCGCCTTGCATGGTAGCTTGCTGCCATTGGTGTGTGAATGTGTGTGTGAATGGGTGAATGAGAGGTCATTGTAAAGTGCTTTGGATAAAGGCGCTATATAAGTACAGTCAATTTACCATTAGAATTGTGTGTAAATCTTTTTGACAATCTGTGTTTTAGCGTCGGTCAGAACAGAGAGACGAACCAGCACTGTATCAGAATGATGGACACAGAATGCGACCTGTCCAACTCTCTGAAAGAGCTGAAGGCCACCTACTCAGCTGACATCCTCTCAGAGCCTCCCCGAGGCATGACCTCAGACCTCATCGAATTCCCGTACACCAGCGCAGATCGCTTCTGTCCTTACAAAGACAGTAGGTACCCTGGCCAATACCAGACCATTGTCAACATGTTGAATACTTTCAAATCATTTACATGTGCTTTTTGAACCTGGTTCAATTGAATGGTAAAGTTAAATCAAGCACCCCTAAAAAGACTTACTTACTGTGTGTGACCCAGGTATGGTAGTAGTAGTACACATACCTGCAGTCAAACAGAACAGGGTTCTCCCCATGCCAGGGCCACTAAGCTCATGTGTTATTTCCCTCTCTAGCTCTTATTGGCAGACCTGACTTCAAGATCGAAGTGAAGAAAGCCCAGAGGAAGATCAGCCTGTATGTAACAGACCCTCTCACAGCCCTGTTTGATGAAGGCAGGCCGCTGAGCATTCGGGATATCTTTGCAGATGATCTGCAGTACAAGGTCACCTACAGACGGGCGGAAAGCACGGGCAAGGTGAGCTCAGATGGGAGGGGAGTGAAAACACCAATTATTGAAGTCATATTTACACTTCATAATGTTTAACGCCTTTGTGTCTCGATAATAAATGAAAATTGAATGCAGTAAATAACTGTTTCTAGATTGACAAAGTGTACCTTTTTGACACATTTAGAAGTACAAACATTCAGTGCCTCCATTCCTTTCCATTTTGTGCCACGGTTATCAACAACAACTGATAAGACAATGGGATGCAGTCCAAGACCTAATGTAAACCCTACCCTCTGTGATGATGTCTCCCTAGAAAGTGCAGCTCTCTAAGAGCAGTGAGATAGAGCTGACTAATCTGGACCGCGGGGAGAGCTACTGTTTCCAAGTGCAGGCCTACATCCCCTCTCGCTCTGCGGACAAACAGCTGGGGGAGATCAGTCACACCCAGTGCTCACCGGATGAGGACAAGTCCTTCATTGAAGGTAAAGAGGATGAAATACCGTTTGAGGAATGGACCTATCGCTAAGCCACGGCCCAAAATAGAAGTTGTCCAATCATATCACAGCAAAAGTCACTACAGGCAGAAAACTCGGACAAACAACTCGCTAATATCTGATGGTAAAAAGCTTCTAGACGAGATATTCTTGTCATCTTTAAAAACCATGTCTATTACTTGCTGTGGTAAATCAGAAATCAGAAATGTGCCAAATCCTGCCAATTTTAAGTCATTGAAATTCATTCAGTCACGGTCGGTCAGTCAGTCACTGTCAGTGAAGCGTTGTTTGTTTGTCCGAGTGGACAAAGGGGGCGTGGCTTAGCGATAGGTCAGTTGGGGGAGATTTACCTGTACACACATTTTTTTTTTTTTTCAATCTCTAGGAATCTCTCCCTCAGGGTCAGCCTCGACCTTTTAGATACATTTTGAATGTTGACAAGGACCTTTATAAATATTTGAGCACAGTGTGTAACTATTTGTACTATTTGTAATTTATAAGTGACAGCAGCTGGTGAAACCGGGAACAAGTTGGCAACCGAAGGAACAGACTTTTATTCCGAAAACCTTTAATACATTTCAGCGTTGTTGAAAATCAATGACACACTCGCTAGTCAAACCGAAACATTGCAATGCAATGGATTCGGTGAGTAATCCCCACTACTACCTAGTCAGTGTAGAGTAGTGAGGATTACTCACCGAATCCATCGCATGGCGACTTGTTCCCGGGTTTCTGTTGTCACATATGGAGGGTTGAATGGAATTACCCCGTAAATTGTTCACTCTATGACATGTGGTTAGTCATGTGCTTAGTCATGGTAATCCATGAGGGTAAGAGGGTCTAGTGCTGATCCCTGTGTACCCCCTCCTGCCCACTTACCCACAAACACAGATCAACGGCCCACTCACTCTCTAATGCTACTGATGGTAAATCCAGAAGAGCTAGAGGAGCGGACGAATGACTCACCTCCCTGTTTAGACTCAATAAGAAATGCAACACTGCAAAATTCCTGTGTGTGCGTGTCTGTATGTGTGTGTGTGTGTGTGTGTGTGTGTGTGTGTGTGTGTGTTTAATCATTGTCCACAGACAATGATGGTCTCTAATCCTGTTTCCTCCGCAGACTACGGGATTGGTGTGATAGCTGGTGGCATCCTCTTCATCGTTGTGATTATAGTAGTGGCTATTACAGTCACAGTGGTGTGCTGCAAACGCAGGGGGAAAGCCAATCGAAGTGGAAAGGAGGGAATGCCACTACGTGCTGTGTGAAATAGTGTTTCCTAGAGTAACTAACTACTCACTTGGGAACACAAGACGCGGTACAGCTGATCTGGACTCTTTGAAAGGGAGGATGCAAAGGCAGCTCCACTTAAACATTCCATTGTCAGACACTGGAATTCTCCATTGTTTCTATGAAACAGTTAATAATAGACATATGTTTCCTTGCCCAAAATACAGTGCTGCAAGTTACTCTCTTTTTGATTTTTGGTGGCTGGTACTTTCATCTACTGTTGTGATTATGACATTTGACATTAACACTTCCAATTGTTTTTTATTTATTTTCTTGTCTTTGTGTTTTATCACCACTAACTTAAATTGAGAAATTTAAAATGATTTTGGGACACTGGAAAATGTTAAACTATGTGGGAAATCTAAATTAGAACATTTTAAGTTTATTTAAGTGCGTTATGTATAGTTTGTAGCCATTATTAAAGTACCGTACTATTTGTATATGAGGTCATCTTTAAACATATTCTGTGAATGTATCTTGGTTTGAGGGATCACATGGGTGTCTATACTGTATAAAAATGAAATTGTTGTGAAAATATTGCCAGATTTAACATATATTTATGCTAAGCAGTTAGTTGACAAAACTGGATGTAAGAATGAAATGCCTTCTATTTGTGACTCTGGTCACAAAGTCTTCTGGTACTAATGAGGCACTCATTAGATGTTTAAGCTTTTAAAAATAAAAAGTGTTTATCATTCATTTGGTATTGTGTTTACTTTGATATGAAACTTTTTCTCTTTTCTTTACGGTTGGAGTAATGTTATCTTTGTATGCCGTGTCTGATGAAAGATGTTTTTAATTAGTCTGGTATCAGAGGAGACATCGCATTCCTGTGTAGAGCTTGTATTGCAGACAAGTCAATAGCAATGTTCCCAGCTATGAATTCTAAAGAATTTCACCAGCACCCTCTACAGGTCTACACACACACACACACACACACACACACACACACACACACACACACACACACACACACACACACACACACACACACACACACACACACACACACACACACACTCTGTAGACTATGATAAAACACGTTTGTCACAACAATTCGCTTGAGAAAAAGGTACGTTTAGAGCATTTATTGAATTGTCAATCAAACTAGGTGAACGTACAAAAATAATCCATAAGGGAACAAAATAAGAAAATAACAAACAATACGTCAATAATCGACCCATCACTCCCCTCTCTCTCCACTAACGCCATGCAAGGTGTGCAGTTGCTTAAATGACCTTACCAAATCACCGCCAATAACCATGTGACATCTCAATACGTTGATCAAGGCAAAAACAATCGAAAATAAACTCACAATAAACCCATTAGCCTAGTATACTAAATACTCCTTAAATCATATTCATGGCTCCTACAGCTTCAATCCACATAGTAAGCTAAACATTGTCTTAACTTAGAGATTGTCCCACATATAGCTCCTTCAAAACCCAGCTGAGACGATGGTTGGAGCAAAACCAAACCTGCACACACCTCTAACCCTGCTAGACTAGGGATCAGTTAGATTAGGCTGAATCAGGTTAGGGCTTGTTGTGTAGTCATATGACCTACTGTGATGCATGTTAGGCTAGATGCCTTAGTTTAGTTAGATGCCATCTGATTTTATTTTAGCTACTGTATTTTTGTGTTTATTTTGATCATGACTGTATCTATATGATGTGTTTATTTTACCCCATAACCTGATTTTTTCCATTAGGAAATGTAGCCCTGTTACTTCTGGCAGGGGGGACCACCAATGGAAATTAGCCAATGGCTATAATTGGGTACATTTACACTGATGATATGTGCGCATTCCATTTAAGTGTTCAATAATGTACTGTGTCCCCCTTGAACAAATAAATCAAATCAAATCAATCAATTAACATCTGTTAAACTTTGCGTTTTGGCAGTACTGTTTGATACACACACTTCCCGTCTGGTTGGAGGTAGCTGACGGTCATCTGTTTCTCTGTGACATCAAAGTAAGCGAAACCTCCGGACGTGTAATTGACAGCACTGGAGAACCGTTGCCAGGACGACGGGAAGCTGTCCCTGTGATGGGTGGACAGGTCGGCAAAGTTGCCACTTCCACTGACCACGTAAGAACTCCCATCATCCTCTTGGTTAAACTGGTAGAATGATACAGAGGAATTCAACATCAAGGTATACGGTTAGTGACAAAAGTCATTCTTCTATGTTTGATGCATGTCATAACAGCACGTACACACCTGGAGATCATGATCATGGCCGCTCAGGTAAACTGTGACATCATACTTCTTCAGCAGTGGTCGTAGTTTATTCAGGAGACACGGTGTAGGACCATGGTTACCAATGGACCACACCGGATAGTGACCAGCTACCATAACATACTCTGACCTGTGAGAAGGGACAAGAACTGAGGTTGATTTCTGTTGGTATGACAACGATCGCTGCATGTGTTCATGAGAATTGAATAAATGTCCTCTAGTCTAGATACAGCTTTGTCACTTGAACAAGTCACAAGAAGAATCTGTTTGTCACCATCATTCAAACTAGAGATGACAATCTGACGTAGACGTGTGTCAGGGGAATGTGTGGGTACAGACCATGTGTTTTCACTCTCAACAATATTAATCTACGGTTCCTCCGTCTCGGTTGGCATTTGTGCCAAGCGACATCATTCATTTCGAGGGTACAGTGTGAACATGTACGCAAACCCATTGTTGTTATTCACAATACTCTTTTGTGAAGGAGTGCCCGCTCCTCACATAGTGACAGTTGAGGAATGTGTCTGTAGTTGTACAGACAGCTGTAGGACACTTGCGTAGTTGTGTGGTGGGTCACTGACCAACAATGTTAAGAATAGAGGAGTATAGAGGAGTGTGGTTATGCAGCCTCTCTAAAAACATGCCATAAGATCTTCACATTCTTGTCCTGAGGCTTAAACAGCAACTTTTTTTCTTTTTTGGCACTTTTCTCTCTCCCCCTCAACCGTGAAGGTATTAAAACCAGAGCCATTATTTACCCAGAGATGAATTCCTTTCACCTCGACAGTTGCACACATGGACACAGTGTGAACTTGAGAGGTTGTGTTTGGCATGTTGTGAGAGCCAGCCTTACTTGGTGTTAGCAAGTCTGGAGTTAATCCATTGCAACTGCTTGGCAGCGGCCCTCGGTTCCTCCTCTCGTTCAGGCTGGGTCCCGCCATAGGTGTTTCCACACAGCACCACTGTGTCGATCATCAGGATGGTCAGTGATACGTTGGTGTGTGGGATCTTGAAAGCCAGCTCATAGTACAGCTCAGGGAAGTTCCTGAGGAGACGAAATAAGATGAAAGCCGAGTCAATTCCATTTCAAATCAATCGATATTAGGAATGATTAGGAACACTATACTAATACTGGGTAGGGCCTCCCTTTGCTCTCAAAACAGCCTCAATTCTGGCATTGATTGATGCGACGGCATTATCGCATCACGCAATTCCTGCCAATTTTTCAGGTGCATTTTCAAGCTGTGAATCTCCCGTTCTACCACATCATAAAGGTGTTATATTGGATCCAGATCTGGTGACTGGGAAGGCCACTGAAGAACACTGAACTCATGAATTGTCATGTTCATGAAACCAGTTTGAGATGACTTTTGCTTTGTGACATGATGCATTATCATGCTTGGAAGTAGCTATTAGAAGATGGGTACATTGTGGCCATGAAGGGATGCACATGGTCAGCAACACTACTCAAATACGCAGCAACAAATACTCAAATACTTGATTGGTATTAACAGGCCCAAAGTGTTCCAAGAAAACATTCCCCACACCATGACACCACCTCCACCAGCTTGGACTGTAGACAGGTGTACAGGTGTTCCTAAGGTGATTGGTGGGTGTTTATGTAAAAAGTGAAAAAAACAAGGTTAGTGCCCGACACACAAAACCAAAACACACAGTAAAAGATCAGAGCCTTATTGACAATGCTTACCATCTGGCTGACTTGTTGGAGTAGGCGATCTGGGCAGAGACGTTTCCCACGTGGTCGTGATTACCCGCCACCAGGTACCACGGCACGCCACGCAGGGAGGGCTGAGAGAACACACTCTCAAAGGTATACTAGAAGAGAGACATATTCCACTGTTACTTGGGAAAGTAATAATAATTTTAAAAAGATGCAGATAATAAATAAATAATAATAATAATAATAATAATAACTTTTGATTTGTATGTATAATCAAGGACCCCAATTGAAATAAGCCAGTGGCTTTCTTGGGTTTTTATCCTCTTAGTTTGACCTTGTATGTAATATGTACTTTCATGTACCTACTTCTGCAAACATTCTAATACATTTTTCAATCAATCAATAGTGCTTTTCCTGCAAACGTTGCAGCTGAAAGTGCTCCAATCATTATATAATCACACTTGAATTATTTTTTCATTTAAAGGCAATATTAAAAAGAGGTTTTTAGTCTTGACTCGAACATATTTGCTGAGGTTGCATCCCTAATGTAAACTGGCAGTACATTCCACAATTTGGGTGCATAAAATGACAATCCAAGCCTCACCAAATCTCTTCTTTTGTACATGTGGTACACAGAGAAAACCAGCGTCAGAAGACCTGAGAGCTCTATTGGGCTGATATGCTAGCCAAAGATCTTTCAGATATTCTGGTGCTGTGCCATTGAGAGCTTTATAAACAAGCAGAAGGATCTTGAAATCTATTCTGAACTTCACAGATAGCCAGTGTAGAGTCTCTAAGTCTCTTATTCTGATGAATAAGTCTTGTTATCCTACTGTAGCTGTATTTTGTCACTTTTGCATTTTCAATTACATTTACAGATTGGTTTGAATATATAATGTTACTTATAAACCATATTGTTACTGCTCATGAAGAATTGTATGTTTTGAGTGCACACGCAACATGCCACAAGAGGGCATTATGCTTCACATAAAAATAATCACCTGGTTTAATCGTAAAGTCTAAAAATAGTTTGTTGAGCTCCAGTGCTCCCTCTACACACTCAGTATGAGCATTGTCACATCTGTCCAGCTGTATTATATATCACTCTGGATAAGCAACAAATCATATTCTCTGTGTCACATTATCAAAGTGTTTCCTCTCTCCTCTGTGGTCTAGCCAGGAACTGACACACTGATGTAACACTGTGTATCTCATTCTCAGCACATCTTTCACAACCAATACAGCACAGGAAGATACAGCAGCAATGGAGCAATGTATGTGTTGTATAACCTATGTATAATCATTTGCAGTAAGAAGCTCAGGAGAGTTAAGTTATAATCAATAGTTTGTTCCAATATATGGTATGATGATGATGATGTATTGTGAGTTTAGAATGATAAGGTTCTATCTCTGTTCAGGGTAGTTCAGAGATATTGAGCGTCAACGTTTTTACATTCCATTATGTTTTGTGAGATGGAACCTTAGTATTTGATTAATTACTAACAATTACTAACAATATTAATTACTAAAAATAACACCACATAAACACCTAATGGATCAGATTATGTAAAAAACTCAATTTTGACGAAAAATTTAGATAGAACCTTATAATTCTAACGTCACGGTGTTGACTGTATTAACAGTCTGGACTGGCCTTGAAGCGGTGGTCGTCCACGTTCTTCACTCCGCTGTAGTAGAAGTGGTCTCCCAGGCTGAGGACGAAGTCCAGGCCCATGGTCTGGGCCACCTCTCCCAGCTCTTCAGCCACGGCCTTCTCATGGGGGGTGTGATAGGGGGGCAGCGGAAGCCCCCCCCAGTCCCCGAGCCCAACGAAGCGCAGGGATGCTGAGGAGTGGCGTTACAAACCACAGCACAGACCAAATCACATCAAATCAAATGGTGTTTTATTCATATAGCGCATTTCTCACAAGATGTGACTCACATGTGACTCACAATGCGCTTCACATGATGACAGAGCCGCAAGCCGGCAAAGGTAATAAAAACCTGTACACTGTGCAGCCAGGAAAATTCCCTTGCAGTCCTCTACTCATAGAGCGAATACTACTACCAGGTTGCCTACCAGCACACAGCAGCAGCCCCCAAACCCCCCCCTGGGAGGCCCCAACCACCCCACACACCCGACCCGCCCCACCACCAGCACACCCGGCCCAGCCAAGCAAGCACAGACCATAATAGCCCCACCCTCGGCTAGCCAAGCAGGTGTCCCAGCGGCGGATCAGACCAAGCACGCGAGGCGGCCGGGGCCCCCAAATCAGAAACTACTTCTACTTCTACTATCGACTGTCTTTTCAAACGCTTTGTCTTAAACTGAAACTAACAGGCTCCGAATATACCCTTTTGAATTCATGGTGATATTCTCAAACAGTTCACACAACGATGATAAAGATGTCATCCAGAAAACAGTGGTTAGTTTCTGTACCTTGCTCCAGAGGTTGACAGTGAGGCCATAGTGAGTGTAGACACACGAGAAGCATCAGATTCAGCTTATCCATATCCAACCTTTAGGGTGAGGTGTGCAGTAACTAACAAAGCCAACACTGGTGAGAGTTGAGAACAGGCTGAGACAGACACAACCTTACTTTCTCTTTGTTCTCATTGCATTTAGAGGAAGTCATGTTGTGGTTTGTGTATAACTTCCTACATTGAGTCATATGAGAAACATAAAAACATCAGCTGATGCAGACCAATGTGCAGGGTGATCAAACATGAACTTTGACATTTTCTGAATAAAACTATAGATAGTAAGTGACTAGACCTGGTGCAAATAAATGACCTGAGTGACAGGTTTAGCACACAATAGATGAATGTTAAGTGTGTGTCATATATTTTAAAGTGTTTAATGCTAATGTATATGATTACTCATTTACACTCGTGCATGAAAGAACAGCCAGGTCACTGTTTTCCTACTGTCTGTCATGGATCAGAAACGCTTGGTGAATCAGTAACCTTTCACCTACTAATGCTGAGGTGTTCTAGACAGCGTGGGTCTAATGCATAGCTCAGGTAGCTTTATGACTTAGTTAGATCAAGAATCAATCTCATTGCTGGACTACCTGTATGAACTATGTACTGAACTTACCTAACCTTCAGAAACCACCTTTATAACAGTGTAGTTAGGTAGGCTACAGGGTTCATGGGACTCAGAAACCCTGCAGAGGACTGAACATGTATTCTGAGGACAACATTTAACCTTTTACCTAAATTCTTTAGGCAGGAGGTGTCCTCGTCCTTAACACGCCCTCAGCACATTTCCTGGTTCACTCACACAGTACCTGCCTAACTATCCTTACACTGGAGCTTTCAGGTGACAACGCTCCCCATAGCCTATGTAAGCAAGGCCGTACACTCATCTAACGCCTGTTAGTTACCCCACATAAAGATAAAAAACACAAGTAAGAGACATACTCCAAACAAACACACTTTATCTCTATTTTATTTGAATGAAAATGCGTCGTACAGTTTATTTCAGGTTCACGCCCTTTGGGAACCAATCACTTGTTAACTAGTCTCCCATATAAAACCATGACTTCTACAGATGCGGTTTACTTTTTTTTACAGTTCAAAAAATGACTTACAAGAGTGTTATATTACATTGGAACCGAGGCAAAGAGGCAACTGTCAAGTAGTTACATTGAAGGTAAGGGCAAAGGGTAAATAACGAAGGCTTCTGGGGCGTCTTATCTCACACACCATCCTAAACCGTGGATGGTCATCACTGGTGCTTTGAGCATGGAGCACATTTCCTACAATCCCCCTCAGTCGAGAGGAAAAGACAGAGGAAACACCTGGGGGGTCTCCAGCATCAGGGCTGAACTTCCTCTTCGCCATCGCTCTCTGTTCCTCATCTTAGGCCAAAGACGGCTTGCATGTGGAGGGGGATTCCCTCCCAGGTAGAGGCAACCAAGATAGCCTGGTCGCCACCAGGTTTGTTTGTGCTGTAAGCTAACCCCCTTACTGTTTGGTGTCATGTTTGGCACCACGACACAGGTTGGCTACTTAGCACAAACGGACCTGGGGTGGGACCAGGATAGCAGCCAGCAGCTTCACTTGCATATACATATACTGTGCTCTGGTATTGCTCTCACAAAAAAGCCAGACATGGATTATAACCTGTCCACAAGGGACGTGTTGAGGACCACTTAGACAACGGTTATAGCTTGCTGTGTTCATTAATTCGAGTATCTTGTCACAACTACCTCATCATAATCACTATCAAACGATGATTTAATTCATAGGCATATTAATCCAAACATCATTCATCAAGGTTTGACCATTTTCAAATCTCCACAAGTTTGGCCCAATGTGAACAATGTACTACACCATAAATTACATTTATATACAATCACGTTGGACAAAGAATTTTAATTAATTAGACTAACAGAGTTTTAAACAAGAGCTTTGTCCCAAAAACAAAATTGGTTACAATCAATTAAAAACAACACTGTCTAGATATAGTTAAGAACTTTGTTTTTAGTGCAGAATTAGTGGACATCTAGTCTGGGCTGGGGATGATGTGTGTCTAATACATATGGTTGACGTTTGTCTAGGAGCCGAACTCCACTGTCTCCTCTGTGATGGGTTTGAAGTCGTAGTTCCCTCTCCCATCCATGTGGAGGTAGTACTGAGGGAGGCAAAACAGAGGGCTGGGTCACATATCAGCTTATCAAACAACGCCCCACTAACCCTAACCCCTTTATTTGCCCGTCAAGAAGAAAAGAGAAAGAACACAGAAAGACACATGAACAGATGAGGTGTTTTACTGACACACGGGAACTTTGACATGACGTAAACAACAACTATACTTCTGGGAAAAATACTAACTGCCCAAAGGAGTTTCCCACCATCATCTCCCAGAACATGTCTACAAAACCACATATCAGAAGCCACTACGGCCTCGTTCACACGGCAGTGAAATGTGTGCCGACACCGACATGCGACTCAGGTCTGATTTATGCATGAGCGTGTGAACAGCGAACAAGTCACATGAAATCAGACTTTTTTAAATCCGATCTGGGTCACGTTCAGAGGCGGTATTATATCGTTCAGAGGCGGTATTATATCGGATACATGTCTGGTATTTAGCAACGCGCCCCCGTCTGAACTGTCATGTCGCGTTTAATGCGACTTTTACGTCACTCTAGAGCGACAATCATCACAATTCTGCGCCGGTTCCTTGGCGGTAACTACTCTTTTTCTACCTTGGCTCTCTTTTTCCTCATCCTTCTTCTTTTGACCATTTTGCTCATATCTTTGCCGGCCTCCGTTGCACAAAAACTTGACAATGAAACCGGTTGTAACGTTATCCGGTCATGTTATCCATGGTTACTTCTGTAAACAGTGCGCTGCGCGTGACGTCCTGACGTTATTGTTATTGTCCTTCTGCGCATGGAATGTTCACACTAGTCAATGTAGGTCAAATATAGGTCACATTTTAAAAGTCATGTGAGCTGCCAAACAAAAAAAAATCGGAATTGAGCATCAAGACCTGCCGTGTGAACTAAGCCAAGGACACATCTGAACATCTGACAGCGTTTCCAGAAAGGTCGTGATCTTACCTCATGGTGCTTCCACAAGGACTTCCTGTGAGAGACGGTGAACAAACTGATGCCAACCTGTTTACAGAGACGACCACGAAACACAGATCAGTCGAGAAATACAAGCATGCTACAACTCTCATAGCACCAGATGCTACAGATTCATAGATCCATGTTACAGGCACAAGCGGGACTGGAGGTTTAGAGATCTGGATGAAGAGAGAAGCTCTGGGGTGGTGAGGTGTGTCGGTACCGTTCTGCAGTGGCTGTAGATGAAGTCCTCCACATCCACACTCACAGCACTGGTGCACTCGTCCAGGATGGCAAACTGGGGCTTGTGGTAGAATAACCGGGCCATCTACACACACACACACGCACACGCACACGCACACAGTGTCAAGTGTCGTGTCAAATGGGGTCAGACTGAAATGCCCTAGTTTGTTCTTTCTAGTCTCTTCTCTTACCGCCATCCTCTGCTTCTCTCCTCCGCTGAGCACATCCATCCAGTCCTGTACGGAGTCCCAAGATCCCTCTCGGTCCAAGATGTGGCCCAACTGCACATTGTCCAGGTACTCTTTCAGCACCTTAAGAGAGAAACACACACACACACACACACACACACACACACACACACACTTTGTAGACTTTTGTTTGAGCTACTTCTACCGCTAATGCATTAAACAACACAGTGATGTGCTTCATTATACAACAGTTAGTTCCGACTAAGTCATTTGAATGGACAAGAGGCATTCCATGAGTGCCGATATATAGTATAACAGCACTGGGACTTTTAACTATATGTTTGTGTTCAGGTTACTAGGCAACAGTCCAGTTGAAGTTCAGTCGCGGAACTATTCTTTTGTTGGCGGAGCCAAAATAAATGATTAAATAAACAAACAAATCATAATCTGTTGTCGCTTATTACTGTTAACTAATAAATGGCGCTGTAGAACTGTTGTATAAAAGCAATATCACACTCAAGGTCGTGCTGTTTTACTGAATATCAGCACGGCTGTGAGTGACCGAATCACATGCGTGTTGATATTCAGTATAACAGCACTCCCTCTCGTGTGACATTGCTTAACTAAACAACACAGTGAGTGACGGGCTTCATTAAACAGTGACCTACCAGATCAGAGATGCCTTTCCTCTTCTGATCATCGTAGGTGTCTGGGTAGATCACTTGATCCCTCAGGGTGCCAAGGGTCATGTACGGTCTCTACAACAAGAGGTCATAAACAGGTCAATAAACACTAAACTACTAGTATTACTATTATAAATGCTAATAAATAAACAGTAGGTCCAACATGACAGACAAACTTAGAACCAATAAGCAATACAACTATCAGAATTGTAGTATAAAATACTTGTTTGAGATTTCGAGATGATAAGACGATAAGTTTACCTGAGGAACGTAGAACAGCTTCCCTCTCTGTGGTTTGGTCAGCCGCCCTCCAAACAGAGGCCACAGCTATCAAGAGAGAACAAGAACCTTTATATTCATACAATTATAACAACGTAATACACAACTCTTTGATGAATAAGTTGTGCAGACCATTAACAAGGACCTGTTTCCCCCCCCCCCCGCCCAAAGAGCATAGGGATCTCAATAAGAAAATACCACCATGGCCATCGAGTAGAGATGCTCCGATCTGATCGGCGCCGATCGGTATCGGCCGATATGGCCTTGATCGGTTTTGATCGGAGTTCTCAAAACGGCCGATCAAACACGACCGATCAGTTTACAAAATGGCGTCGCCAGTCTGGAAATATTACACAGTGTCGGAAAGAGACAACAAATATGCCGTTTGTAATGTCTGCTCAAAAGAAATACCTCGCGGAGGAACGCACGCAAGGTCTTTCAATACCACGAATATCATACGGCATTTGCTGCGTTCGTCGATTCGCTCCGAGAGCGCCGAAGCGCACACTGGGCTCGACGTCATAAAGGGACCGAGTGCTTTGATTGGACGAGAGGCGTTCCACGAGTGCTGGTCAGAGTTCCAGCGCGACTTCACGAGTGTAGTGTAGGTAGTGTTCAGCGACGTCATGTGACCCCGCGAGCAGGAAGTCACTAAGCTGGGCTAAGGCCCATAGCAACAACAACTATTAGCGCGCGAGTTTTAGGTCTTCCTCTGTGCACCTTGCACAAGTGTAGATATAGCGAGTGACTTTTCAGCATAGCAGGACATACAGTAGATGATAAGAGGAACAGGCTGAGTGCCAAAAACGCTGAGATGCTTGTATTTCTCTAGGCTAATCTGCCAGTGATGCTGCTTAAGAAGTAAGGTTTGAGTCTGAAATCTCCTTAGGTGCAATGTTTAGTTTTTTTGTTTTATTGATTATTGCTGACTTGCTGTCTTATCTCCTCCTAAATATGACTTGAAACTGACTGACTTGAAACAGTATTTTATATTTGGCTATAGCCTGTTTATGTTGCAGTTTAGTTTGGGTATGTTTATTGTTCCTCAGGAAAGCTACAGTATAAGCTCCAAGTTCTCTAAGAGCCCCTAGTTCCTCTCATTCGAGTGGAATGTTGCACATTTGATGTGACAGTGTACATTTTATTTATTATGATTTTTATTTATTTATATTATTATTTATTTGTTTTTCCTGAAGTAAGCTACAGGTGGTTGTGAATTCAATAAAACAGATGGTTGTCAATTCATGATACTTTCTCATCTCCTAATTTCATTTGAATACTTAATATACAATGTCAATGGTGTTAAGAATAATTAAAAACATAAATAATGCTACACAATAAATAGAATGCTTCAATTGCCATTTTCGACGCTGTGATCGGTGATCGGTGATATCGGATCGGCAGATCACTGATTCCAGTGATCGGTGATCGGTGATCGGCACCAAAAACCCTGATCGGAGCATCTCTACCATCGAGCGTTGCGTCTAATGCGCGTTGCGTCCGAAATTGGGATCAAATGCATTGTAATCAATGAAAGGTGCTCCACCTGCTGCGTTGCGTCCGATGGCTGCGTCCAAAGTAGACATTCAAAAAAGTTAGATTTTTGACGGTGGACGCAGACGTCACAATGAGACCAATTGTATATTTGCCCCACGTGGGGCGTGAGATGTATATTTACAATTGTAGTTGGTTATAATTGTATAGCCTATTGGTTGTTTTCTGGTGTTGTTTTATTGTTTTGCTCTGTTTGTAGTGCACTTGATATTATGATATATATATTATAATTTTTTTATCAGCTGTTAAATCACCACAGCGGTTAATAGAGATAATACCAGATTGAAAATGCTTGTAGCCAACTACTCAGCTATTGCGAATAGCTATTCACGCGAGTCAGCTGTCAATCACCACAGGTGCTTGAAAGCTTGTTGCAGGATTGGACGACGAACGGCTGATCCTTGAGGTCGAAAAATATTATTTTTTATATGCGACAAACGACAGATTGTACCATGATGCCCAGGTGAAGGACCGAGCATGGGGTGAGATCGGGTCCACACTTAAAAAATGACAGTGGAGCTAGAGTAGAACGTTGACGTTGACGCAACGCAGCAGGTGGAGCTTGGACAACGGGAAGTTGACGCAACGCCGATGGCGAGTTGACGCAACGCAGCAGGTGGAGCTTGGCCGTAAGGGAACAGCCTTCCTAGCCAGCTAAGGGAACAGCCTTCCTAGTCAGCTAAGGGAACAGACTTCCTAGCCAGCTAAGGGAACAGACTTCCTAGCCAGCTAAGGGAACAGCCTTCCTAGCCAGCTAAGGGAACAGCCTTCCTAGTCAGCTAAGGGAACAGCCTTCATAGGCAGCTAAGGGAACAGCCTTCCTAGTCAGCTAAGGGAACAGCCTTCCTAGGCAGCTAAGGGAACAGCCTTCCTAGCCGGCTAAGGGAACAGCCTTCCTAGTCAGCTAAGGGAACAGCCTTCCTAGCCAGCTAAGGGAACAGCCTTCCTAGCCGGCTAAGGGAACAGACTTCCTAGCCAGCTAAGGGAACAGCCTTCCTAGCCAGCTAAGGGAACAGCCTTCCTAGCCAGCTAAGGGAACAGCCTTCCTAGCCAGCTAAGGGAACAGCCTTCCTAGCCAGCTAAGGGCAGAGGGCTAAAGGCAGCCTGGACTCTTAAGACAGGCCTAAAAACCTTTTTATTCAAAAAGGCCTTTGACTGTTGAACCTGTGTTCATTCTTGTGATTTATTTTGTGGGTTTTTATACTATGTTTTTAACTTATTATGTTTTTAGGTTGTTTTGTTTTTAACTTATTATGTTTTTACGGTTGTTGTTTTTTCTCTCTGTAGCACTCTGAGATTCTTTTGAATGAAAAGTGCAATACAAATAAAATGCATTATTATTATTATTAATTTACCTCTCCCAGGACTCTGAAGAGGGAGCTCTTTCCACAGCCATTGGGGCCACACACCAAAACATTGGTGCCCGACCTCACCTTTAAAAAGAGAGAGAAAACATCGAATTGTAACATCGAGAGAACAGAGAGATCTGAACACAGAGATCTGAACATTGAGCGCAAACAAGTTTGTTTGTTGAGTACTAAAGGTCATACCTAATTGACTATTGGCACACATTCGCTGGTGGGTAACACAAAAATGAAGCATATGTTATAACTAACGATAGAGTACAGTATATCATTTAAAAAAATATATAATACCTACCTCAATAGTCAGGTCTCTGATCAGGACATCGCCGTTGGGTGTTGCTAGTGGGGTGTGGTCAAACCTGCAACATTGACATTTTTGGCATTTAGCGGACGCCTTATTCCAAAGTGACTTACAACATACACATTTGACTACGTAAGTGAATCATCTATCCACCAGACATAGCAGGAACAAGTCATCTATGCTCAGGCCAAAGGCCATTGGCAGTCGTCGTGCTAAAAGAAGGAAGATTTCTTTCTGTCATTCTGCAGTTCTGACAGCAGTGGGAAGCTCGTTCCACTCGTGGCGAGCCAGTATAGTGAAAAGACGTGGCCAGGCAGCGCGACTGCCGCATCGGCGTAGAGGCGGTGGAGCCAGTCGGCCAGCAGAGGTGGAAGAGTGGAGTGAACGGGCTGATTATTTGCAAGTAGGCAGGGGCTGTCCCTTTTGCTGTCCGGTAGGCGAGCACCGGGGTCTTGAATCTGATGCGAGCTGCTATCGGGAGCCAGTGAAGGGTACGAAGGAGGGGGGGTAACATGAGAGAATTTGGGAAGGTTGAACACCAGACGGGTGGCAGCGTTCTGGATGAGCTGCAGAGGTCTGATGGCGGAGGAGGCAGGGAGTCCCGAGGCGGGAGATGACCAGTGACTGGACCAAGAGCTGCTTCTCTGGTGAGGAACGGTCGTATCCTTCTGATGTTGTAAAGGAAAAATCTGCAGGAGTGTGCTGTCTCCGCGATGTTCGCCACGCAGGATAAGTTGTTATCAAGGATCACTCCGAGGTTACTGGCTGTCTGGGAGGAGGTCACAGTACAGTTCTCAACTGTGATGGAGAAGTCTTGGAGAGGGGCAGGCTTTCCCAGGGAGGAAGAGCAGCTCAGTCTTGTTAAGGTTTGGTAGGATTGGTGGACGGTCAAGGAGGTTGTTCTGAAGGAGATAGTGAGACAGTTGGTTAGATACAGCGCGTTCAAGGGTTCTAGATAACGAGGAGAGAAGGGAAACCGGTCTGGAGTTGTGGACAGAAGGCGGGTCAAGGGTTGGTGAAGAGGCTCGACTTATTTCGAATGGCTTATCTTAAACATGGCTTGTAACTCGCTGATCACAAAACAAACATATATATCAAACCTTTTTTGCAATGCGTTTTATGCAAGAGGTGTGCCACACTTACTTGATGATGTTGTCCATGTTGATGATCTCACCACTTCCTGGGATCAGTGTCATTTTCTCTAAGGCTTCTGCTTCTACAATAAACCGATACAAACACAATCATATTCCACCATTAACGTGGCCATGGCATTTATTGCCTTTACTTAGTAGTATTTAGATTTCAACGTTTACATGAACTGCAAAAATAAATATTCTCCGAATATTTCTGCTTACATGCTGCATACCGTGATTAGTGGGTGAGGACACCTAGTGAAGTGAAGTGAAGTGAAACTTTATTTATATAGCGCCTTTCGTACATGGATGCAACTCAAAGCACCTACCCTGTAGATTCCTGCAATTTCTCATTTTAAGTTATTGAAAATGCAACTATGTGGCTCACGGGGTGCACTGGTTGTTTTTCTGCAAATTGTGCATAATTTAGTCCTTTTTATTCACCAAACTCACTACCTAACTTCCTCTGTAGACTGGACACCTGTGTCCTCAGGTTCCATCTTGACTGTCCCTCCTAAAGACCTCTTCACCCCCCAGTACTCCTCTGTACACTTCCTCTAATGTTCATAATTGCCAATGGCAACTAGCCCCAGCATAGATTTTTGCTTATGATGACCGATGTAAAGATGATTCACTTACTTTAGACAAATGTACGTATCGCTTTGGATGAAAGTGTCTACTAAATGTAAAAAAAATAAATGCAAATGCGATACAAGAGGCAAATGGTACTAACTGTGGCGAGATACTCCGGCTGAGAGGGGTATATAATGTCCTAATAGCTTGTATTATAATCTGAAAAACGTTACGTCTTTGATCTTTAGCAGATGCCTTTATCCAAAGCGATTTACAACAAACACATTTGTCAGCAAGTGAATCTTCTATCTATCAGTCAGCATAAAAAAAAACAAATCAATACTAGGACCAGGGGTCATTGGCAGTCACAATATTACATTGGCAGTGGCTTGGGGCACCGCGCACTTCGAATCTGGCCCCTGCCCTGCTAACATGCCCTCTCTCCTTACTTTCCTGTCTGTCTTCACTATATTTGTCCAATAAAAAATGAAAAATATGAGTGGGATTGCCCCACTCAGAAAAAATTACTTTAAAAAAACAAAACAATACTACATTGGCAGTCACAATGCTAACGTCCCATTTTGAGTATGCTTCCTCTGACTAAGGCTTTATTCTGCATAGGTTTATGCCTTATTCGGAGTATTGCCGTATTATATTATATCCATATTATATCTGATTATTACCTCTTCCTTGATGGGAAACCATGGTGCGCTCATATTTCCCATTGTTCAGTTCTTTCAGGACCTTCCTCAGCTCAGTGATACGGGCGGTGAACCTGGAGGGATGGACAGACGGACAGACAGATTAGTGGAGGAACTGGGAGTTTTTGGGACTAATAACGGTAGTTGTAGCTGAATCAATCCTTGATGTAAGTTTCAGGGTTCCCACCCCTTCTGAAACATCAAATTCAAGCACCTCTCAAGGACTTTCAAGACTCAATTCCTTCAAATTCAACACGGCATAGTTTGAGACAGATCTAGATGAGAATTGATATAACAGGAACTATCCGCTCACAGACAACAATTAAAAAGAGAGGCTTGAATGTGTGAACACTAGATGGTCACTTGTCTTCTCTACCACAACACAGCAAAACAATATATTGTGAAATATGTGTAAAGTTAAGCAATACAGAGACTTATTTACTAGTTGACGAGCTAAGTAAAACATTTTTGAATATACATTTTTAAAAATTGAGAGAGAGAGGGGAATTCAAGCACTTTCAATGACCCATATCGATTTTCCAAAACGTTTAAGACCTTGATTTCTTTTTCTCAAATTCACAAACTTTCAAGGGTTTCAAGGACCCGTGGTCCTCATACAGAAGCAGTCTCACCCTGAGAGCCTGGTCATCTCTCTGCCAGCCAGCACGATCCTGCCCAGAGCCTGAGACATCCTCAGCAGCATCCTCCCACTCTGGTAGTAGTCCTGTAGGCCACACACACACACACACACACACACACACACACACACACACACACACACACACACACACAGTGGTCAGTTAGCTAACCTATGTGTCCAGCAGGTCCTGTATCTGCGGTGTGTGTACTGGGAGAGAGAGAGTCTCTATCTGCGGTGTACTGGGACAGAGAGAGTCTCTATCTGCGGTGTACTGGGACAGGGAGAGTCTCTATCTGCGGTGTACTGGGACAGAGAGAGTCTCTATCTGCGGTGTACTGGGACAGAGAGAGTCTCTATCTGCGGTGTACTGGGACAGAGAGAGTCTCTATCTGCGGTGTACTGGGACAGAGAGAGTCTCTATCTGCGGTGTACTGGGAGAGGGAGAGTGTCTATCTGCGGTGTACTGGGACAGAGAGAGTCTCTATCTGCGGTGTGTGTACTGGGACAGTGAGAGTCTCTATCTGCGGTGTACTGGGACAGTGAGAGTCTCTATCTGCGGTGTACTGGGAGAGGGAGAGTCTCTATCTGCGGTGTGTGTACTGGGAGAGGGAGAGTGTCTATCTGCGGTGTACTGGGACAGAGAGAGTCTCTATCTGCGGTGTACTGGGAGAGGGAGAGTCTCTATCTGCGGTGTACTGGGACAGTGAGAGTCTCTATCTGCGGTGTACTGGGAGAGGGAGAGTCTCTATCTGCGGTAGGGATGGACGGTTTTTCGGTTAAACCGAAAACCGGGGTTTATAAAAATAGAAACGTTTTTTTATCAAAACCGTCTGAAACCGTTTTTTTTTTTTTTTTTTTTAAGAATAAAATAGAATAAGAATAAAACTGGAACATGTCACATGTTTGTCGTGTGTGAAAATAACAATGATACAGTCTGAATCTGCCGCGCAATGAGTGAGAGGTTTGGTCAGTTGTGAAGAATAACTGAGGATTAATATCTAATTGGGATTATATTTAAGGGTAACGAATCACTCTATGGGAAAGATAGTTGCCTTCAGTTATTGGTAGATAGGAAAGGTTTTTTACAATTACTCGCTTACATTTAATAAGATCATTTTCGCTGCTCTCTGTAAAGCGCATTGGGTCACTTTTGTGAGAAATGCGCTATAGAAATAAAATGTGATTTGATATCAATCAATCAATCAATCAAACTTTATTTATGTTCTATAGCACAAATCATGCATTGAATGTAACTCCAAGTGCAGTATTTACTAAACCACAATATAATAAAACAAGAGCTATACGGATCAAGAGTGTTTGTGCACAGCGCCACTGTGTGTGAAGGCGCTACTGAAAGTGATGACAGAACGCATGTCTCAGAAGATACGCGGTCACTTAGTGACGCAAAGGTAGTTCTGTATTTATCTCTATCTGTATTAGTACATTTATTTTGAAAGCTCTATTTTGACAGCTCTACCATGGGCACTTTTATTTTGATGGGGCATTCTTTGTTGATTGACTTACGACAGTTCAGGACGAGTCAGTCTCGCGGCATGTGGTTTTTATGAAAAGCTTTAAGTATGTTCACTGCATAATTCTAAGTCTAATATTTCAGTGATTATTGAGCAGTATTCAAATATTTAAATACATTGAGCAGCAGCTGAAACTTTGTCTAAGAACCAAGATATTGAGAAAGCAGTTCATTCAATGAAGACGCTGTTCCAAGAGATGATCTTCCGTGCAGGCGTGCACCCTGGATCAGCGGAGCTGGTGTGTTAAGTGTTCATGTGTTTTTATGTATGGTGTAGCTTACAAAAGTCTGCCTTTCCACTTATATTTGTGAAACTAAGTAGCCTAAATGTGTTGCGACTGTGCTTACGGTGTTTTAATGGTGTTCGACATGAGTGTATTGTAGCAGTAGGGCTCAATTATTTGAAATTGGCGCTCTTTTATTATATATTTTTTTTTTTTTTTTTTTTTTACTGTATTTTTCGGTTAACCGGAAAACCGCGGTTTTACTCTCTGACGGTTTTTCGGTTTCAATAATTGGAAACCGTCCATCCCTAATCTGCGGTGTACTGGGAGAGGGAGAGTCTCTATCTGCGGTGTACTGGGAGAGGGAGAGTCTCTATCTGCGGTGTACTGGGAGAGGGAGAGTGTCTATCTGCGGTGTACTGGGAGAGGGAGAGTCTCTATCTGCGGTGTACTGGGAGAGGGAGAGTCTCTATCTGCGGTGTACTGGGAGAGGGAGAGTCTCTATCTGCGGTGTACTGGGACAGAGAGAGTGTCTATCTGCGGTGTACTGGGAGAGGGAGAGTCTCTATCTGCGGTGTACTGGGAGAGAGGGAGAGTCTCTATCTGCGGTGTACTGGGACAGTGAGAGTCTCTATCTGCGGTGTACTGGGACAGTGAGAGTCTCTATCTGCGGTGTACTGGGAGAGGGAGAGTCTCTATCTGCGTGTCTGTACTGGGAGAGAGAGAGAGTCTCACCTCCAGCAGCTCTGAGGTGGTGCTGTGCAGGTGGCGGGGGTCCGACAGGTTGAGGAAGGGGCGGCTCACCACCAGGTAGCCCACCACCGTGGCCAGGTCTGGGGGGAGAACCAGACAGAGACTTGGGTTAGCATGGTAGTGATGATGATGTCAGTCACAAACAGGGTGCTTTCTGTGTTTCTTATACAACAACATTACTTTGTTGCCTTGCTGAACAACAACACTTCATTAGATAATAATAATAATAATAATAATAATAATAATAATAATAATGATAGTAATAATAATACATTAGACTTATATAGCGATTTTCTAGACACTCAAAGACGCTTTACAAACTGAAAAAAGATCGAGTAGTAATAATAAAAAGAAACAAAAGGTAAATAAAATAAAGTATAGGGGCCTAGTTAAGGTAGTGCTGGGGACACATGGGAAGGGGAGGGGGAGAGGGTTAACTGGTGAAGGCGAGCTTGAAGAGGTGGGTTTTGAGGGCCTGTTTAAATGTTGGGAGGGTGTTGGCCTGTCTGATGTGGTTGGGGAGGGCGTTCCAGAGGGACGGGGCTGCGGCTGAAAAGGCCCCATCACCCCATTAGCTGTAACAGTAAAACATCTTACACTTGGCGACGAGGCTGTCCACGAAGCCCATGGTGAAGCGGAAGTAGATGAAGCTGTGCAAGTGGTCGACCTGAGAAGATAAAAAGACCACAACTCCTTCAGACACTTTTCACACGCGACAGACTGTCCTCTCTTTCTAGATCGACTCAAACGCCGTCAAAAGGACGCTACTCCGACGACACTAACCAGTTTCTTAAACGTCGAGTGAATCGTCTGTTTCTCTCGCTCGTTCCCGTTGTAGAAGGCGATTTCCTCACTAGGGAACAGAAGGCGTTTTTAAGACATACAGTCAATTATACACACGTTATGCTATAGGCTTGCATTTAACAAGATTGACAGATCGCAAAGGATGTTATGAAGGGGCTATGGAAAGATTACCTGTTGGTGATGAGGCGAGAGTTGACATATCTGTACTCTCCCTCGTAGCGCTGTTCCGTCACCGTCATCTTGCCGATAGGTCTCCGCAGTCTAGTCAGGATCATCCCAGAGAACAGCAGGTAGGCCATCATACTGGCAGGGCCCTGGGGGGGAAAGGGTGGCGTCACATGCTGTTAACACAGGTCCTGACACGGCTAGAAGGGCTCCATTTAGCTGTCCTTGAAGGGTCAAAACTCGGAGGTTATATTCACCTGGGCGCCGATGGCACTTGTCAGCTTGTAGATGTACAACCCGATGTCCAAGAGAGGCTAACGGAGAGAGAAACAGTATGCATGTCACTCTCTGTCAATGTTCCGATTAATAACAGCTATCTTCAGGTACTTTGTGCGATATTATTATTACATTTCCGTAAGAATGTATCCAATGTGTTCACTTATTCTTAGTGGCCAATGGTTGATTAAAGAGCAAGAGGAGGAGGAGGAGGAGAGAGGGGAGCTGGTTAGTATTAATCTTACTTTGCTCAGGTTGGCGTACAGTTCCACAACACTGTTACAGAACTTCTCCACGTCCTGGGTGAGCAGCTGGTCGGCGTTGGCGATACGGTTGTCCAGGTTACCCATTTTGTAGTACGTGTAGCCCCTGGGGAGGACGTGTGTTCAATTCATTTGCAGTACACGAGAACCAGCCAAACCACCCCAATTCAATAGCGTTTTTGCAAAAGATACAATGATGGCAATGGTGGACGTGCATAACATTTGGGTTCCTAACAATTTGACTTTGTTAACGCTAGGACGATGGCGGTTCCGGCGCTTACTTCAGGTATTCGTCGTAGAGATGCTTGGTGAGCCGCACCCGGAAACGTAGTTTCAGCTCGTTCAGACCCAGCTTCAGGAAGTTGTTCACCAAGGCGATCTGGGGCAGGCCGGTCACAGACAGACATGCACTTCACCAAACACATTTTTTGCTTTTCTATCAGTATGCATGCAATCTGCAATAGAATATGGATCTCCTGGGCTCAATGCACGGACAGAGAGAGGAGTATTTCACACTAAGCAAATGACATACTAAGGACATTTATTTCTAAGAGGTTTTTCTAGAGTATTAATACATCTGGCACAATAAAGCAGAGAGATATTAGCTTGACAGTTACACACATGCCTTAACTTTTTTTTCCGTATGAATCTATTCTAGCAAGGTTATTCATGCAATATTACTAGTAGGTTATGAATTATAGTTTAGTAAAGGTTAATAATCATATTCAGGGAATGTTGTTGTGTTAATAATCAGGCCTCCTCTGACAATGTTGAACAAAATCTACAACACCAGTCAAAAGTTTGGACACACCTTCTCATTCAATGGTTTTCTTTCTTTCTTTCTTTTCTACAATACAATAATACGATAAATACTGAAGGCATCACAACTATGAAAGAATACATTAGGAATCGTGTAGTAAACAAAAAGTGTTAAACAAACCAGAATATGTTTTATATTTTAGATTCTTCAAAGTCGCCACCTTTAGCTTCTCTTCTCTAGAATACGTGGGAGAAAACCACTAAAAAAGCAAAAGGTGGCGACATTGAAGAATCTAAAATATAAAACATATTCTGGTTTGTTTAACACTTTTTGGTTTACAACATAATTCCATATGTGTTCTTTCATAGTTTTGATGTCTTCAGTATTATTCTCCAATGTAGAAAATAATATAGAAATAAAGAAAAACCATTGAATGAGAAGGTGTGTATGACTGTATTTGACAGGTCCTAAATGTAAGGCTACTCCAGACACCTTCAGATAACTGGTGCTATGACGATGATATCGTCAAATTAAAGCAAAGTATCAAATTCATCAGACTCATGTGATGTGAATCAATTGATATATGATATATGATATTAAAAAATCACACTTACAAGTGGCATGACTGTGATAAAGTTGAACAAGTAGCTCTTGAAATCTTTAGTGTTGCGACCAATAATTGCACTGCAAACCACAACAACACGCATAAGGATGAGCAAACACTGTCAGTGAGGGGGGACGGATCACATCCTTCACAGACAAACACTGTCAGTGAGGGGGGACAGATCACATCCTGCACAGACAAATGCATCCTGCCCTGGAGGAGAAACACTTAGAAGACCGCAATCATTCACTTGACCGTTGCATGGAAGCAGAGGAGCTCTGACATGGTGTGTTACACATTCCATTCAAAGCTATTATCTGTTATTAACTCATAGAGACAGGACTTTCAGGCTTTCTAGGCTCGTTGGGTCAGTGTTACGGCCTGAAAAGCAGCAAGAGCGATACGTCTATCTAGGTCCTAGATATCTAGGTCCTAGATAGACGTATATCGCTCTTGCTGCCTAGAAAGCCTGAAAGTCATGGCTGTATGAGTTAATAACAGATATTCTAGGAATATGTTATGGGTTCCGAAACATCAATAACACACAAGTTAATGCTTTTCTAGGTTTGGATTAATTCACGGAAACCATGTGCGGAGGACAGTTACCCCAGGTATGACAGCAATGTAGGAATAAAAATGCTTCTTGAACAGATTGATATCTCGGCTAATGATACCACTGTGGAAGAGGGAAGGAAACAAAACAACATCTGTTCAGGGATGGGGGGGTGGGGGGGAACTACACTGCAGGTTGTCTTAACCTATTCATTGCAATCATCAACACCAATCAAGCTCACTGGTTATCTAACAGTCAGATTGGAGAACAGGTCACATGACCAGAAGTGTCCTGACCTTTCGATCATTGTGCCGTTCTGGATCATCCACACGTCACAGTATGTTCTGGTGATCAGCATGGAGGCGATGAACAGGAGGTACCCTGTCTGTGGGAACAACAATGGAGAAAACATACTTACAGCCAACATCGAATGGGCAAACTATGAAATCAGAAATTCAAAGCAGAGTAAATGGCAGGTGACTGTTCAAAATGTGGAGCAAGTCCGAAATTCTATGCTCATTCCTCGTTCCACAGAGGATACACCCTAACGGCCAAGCTCCACCATGGCCATCGAGCGTTGCGTCAGCGTTGCGTCTAATGTGCGTTGCGTCCGAAATTGGGATCAAATGCATTGTAATCAATGAAAGGTGCTCCACCTGCTGCGTTGCGTCAGCGTTGCGTTGCGTCAGCGTTGCGTCCGATGGCTGCGTCCAAAGTAGACATTCAAAAAAGTTTGATTTTTGACGGTGGACGCAGACGTCACAATGAGACCAATTGTACCACGTGGTACCACGGACAGCTCCAAGTACGAGCTAGCCAGTGGAGCTAGAGTAGAACGTTGACGTTGACGCAACGTTGACGCAACGCAGCAGGTGGAGCTTGGACAACGGGAAGTTGACGCAACGCCGATGGCGAGTTGACGCAACGCAGCAGGTGGAGCTTGGCCGTTATACAGTAACACCCAACATATTCCATTCCACTGTGGCCTTCGCTTATAAAAACAAAGTGATTATGAGTGTTTTTTTTTCCTTCTATCACAGAGACTGCCAATGGCCCCGGGCCTGAGCTAGATTACTCTTCCTGCTACGACTGGTGGATTGATGATTCACCTGCTTAGTCGAATGTTTTGATTGTAAGTCGCTTTGGAATAAGGCATCTGCTAAATGCCAAAAATGTCAAATGTGAATGTAAATGTGTGTGAAAGGGCTCTCTAGACTACTCCCAAGATCATCAATAATCCCACTTGATTATTGAACTCCCTTGAATTTATAGTGACTTTTCAGAAAAAAGAATGCAGACAAAGTCTTCAGAGTGTTTCTGTCATAGGAGTTGAATTGGAGTGTCTGCCAGGAGAAAGACGTATTTGCAGAATCAATGAGGTCCTATGTTGCCCAAAATATAACTACTCTGTATCAAAGAAAACATCATATTTAACTGAAAACTGTCTGGGCTAATCAATTATAAAAAGATCCGAGCCAAACCAGGATGGAACATCCCTTTAACGTATGTACGTGGAGGCCCTCTGAGTAGAAGGGGCAGGGAGGAGGAGATAAGTTGGGTGTAAAGGTGATGCAATGATGAACTCAACACTCGAACTTGCAGATCTCTCGAAAGGCCAACATTGATTAGGAGTTGAATTACTTCAAGGTTAACAGCATGATTTAGAAATGGCCTTTAACACACTGGGAAACACTCAGTATCATGTTGTTATTACAACCTTATTATGCACATTAAAGACAACAATTTTGTCAGTGGGGTCAGATAAGGCCAACCTCTTTGCAGCACCAGCGAGGCACCATGATCTTCAGGATACTCCAGATTCGGGAGACGAACAGTTTATCCACCGCCGCCCGGTCTCTCTGCCTGTCCTTCTGCACAAAGAGAACCAAGGCAACTGTCAGAGGGTAACTGGTAATCATATTATTACGTACCCGAAAGATGATATATCATGTATACATTGTGTGAACTTGAGAAGCTTTTTCCTCTCCAGTGACGCTTGCATTCTTGAAGCCTGATATCCACTTACATCATTGTTTGACAGCTTCTCAGCATCTGCTTTTTTACTGTAAAGGGGGAACAAAGGCACAGATTCAAATACAGTTACTGACAAATACAGTAGGCCACAAAGTTTCTGAGCGACATCAGAACACGTGACGTCATGCGAACGGATCAAATCGCACTGTGCCCTAGGCTGTACCCAGATCAGATGTACCCAGATCAGATGTACCCAGATCAGCTGTACCCAGATCAGGCTGTACCCAGATCAGCTGTACCCAGATCAGGCGTTATCCTAACGGATTATTGAGAGTAGCCTTCGTAATGCATGCACACACGTCAGGAATGTCACAGGAAGAGTTGACAACAATGAACTTGAATAAATTAACATGCAATTGAACAGAAAAAAAACACAAAAAAACACAAGAGAGTTGCAAATCCCCGAACGATTGCATGAACTTCTAGACTCAGTCTAACACCTGTTAAAAGCATATAACATGATTCATATTATTCATAATTATTATTATGAATGTGCATAATCTCGATTTTTAGGTTTGCTGGCCACAGATCTGGTTGACATTTAACCCACTAAGCAGCGCTACGTTGCTTTCATAGATCATAGAGCAGATCAACAGCTAACCACTGTATTTCCTCCAGATCTCCCCCCCTCCATACCTGTTGGCCCTGCCGGCCCTCCGCCTCTGTCTCAGCAGGTACAACACCAGTAACACCCCGGAGGCTATGGAGGTGTTCTTAGCTGTCAGGTATCTGCTGACGGCCGCCATGTTCCCTTCTCAACCGGTCAGTGAGCGGCGCGGTGCATGCTGGGAGTGTGGGGGAGGTAACGAATGGCACCAGCTCCCTGATACAGTGTTGCCAGATCGGATCGACCATTTCCAGCTCACCCACACAGTCTAAAAACCGCCCAATCCCCAGCTCACCCACAGTCTAAAAACCGCCCAATTCCCAGCTCAGCCACAGTCTAAAAACCGCCCAATTTCCAGCTCAACCACAGTCTACAAACCGCCCAATCCACCAAAAACCAGCCCTAAACGAGAGAAAACCAACAATAGTAATTATAAGCCGTGTCGGGCTCTATTAAACATGTAAACGTATACGTAACTACTGCTGCGCGTGTGAAACCCGCAATGCATACTGGGAACTAGAGTCTTTAATGTGTCTTACATCGGCAGATGAGCTGAAGTTAAATATTAACCCATCTCCCGTCCATAAACATTGGTAATTGGCTATTGGCAATGACGTTTGTAAAAGAAACATCTGATGTAACCCGCCCATATCCAATCTGGCAACACTATAGCGGGAAAAAAGAATAAGAGGGACATAGTTCATTTACTGACCTTGAAAGTTAGTCATATAAATACTTTATTCACGATGACATGATATGATATGACAGACGCATAATTATGATGACATTTCACACTAGGCATTTCAGCTAGGATGAACCAAACTGAAGAAAATAAACTTGACTAGTCCCGTTGGCTATTACTGGAGTCATTCACAGATTGGAACACATTGGAACTCTATGCAGTCGCAGAGCATGCATGCAGCAACACACTTTGACCACTAGATGGATTGAAGAGCCTGTATTATTGCTTTTGGCTGAAGCCAGAGCCGAACTCACCAATGGTTCTCAACCTTTTTCTTTGCTCAGTATGAATGAATGAATGAATGCATGAATGAATGAATGAATGAATGGTCTTTATTGTCATTAATATAGTACAGGTACCATACAACGAAATTTAGGAGGGGGGGGCTCCCCTGGTGCTAGGAAAAAAATACTAAAAACAAGAAGGGAAAAGAGCTGGTTTACATAAATAAAGGCTATATACACTAGATGGCACTCACAGAACGATTTTCAGCACACAGAATGAAACACATAGACCTGCCCGAGAAATGACTTCATATCCTTTTCTAGCAGGCCAGACACCTGTTCCACCATGCACAGACCTTCATTCTTTCAACTGTTTCTGTTACACAAGATAAACATCATTTTGTGCACATTATTTTCACAATGGAACTCATGTACCTAGTGAATAATTGATAGCCTAGATACAATTAAATAATAAAGATGTTTTTGTATCCGTATAATAGATTATGGTGTGGTATAATCATCAACATATTGTGTAAATGGTTAACCTTAATCTATCCTAAATAAGGCATTTATGCTACTGATCATTAAGTCATTAAATCATGATGTAACCAGTCATTAGACAAAGCACTCCATGGAGGGATCTGTAATAGCACACTTGGTATTAATTGCTTATCGATGTGATATGTGATTTATAATAATGTATGACGGCTTTATTTGAGTTCAGGCATACCGGTGAAGATACAGATTGCCTCCTTGGCAATATACCTCATTATCTATTTTATTTCATTTATTCATTTATTTATTATTAATTTATTATTTATTTATTATTAATTTATTCATTTATTTATTTATTTTAATGAAGAACAAATCTGAGACACAGAGGTTAGCCCATAGACCTACAAATTAGAGTGAACCAGAACAGAACACAAGATTACAGGTTGAACACGGGACACTTTAAACATAGGGCACCTGTTGTTAGGGGTAAGGGCCCCAAATATTTAACCCCTCGTCACCTCGAACAGCCAATCACGAGTTCCCTCCTGAGTCACGTGGGAGGAGGAGGGAGGAGGTTCGTTCTCAGACAGTCTGACCGCGGCGCTGGTCCCAAATTCCAACTCCGTAAGCCACTCCCCCTAACTGTATAAGCCCCTCCCCTTAACTGTCTAAGCCCCTCCCACATCAAGACAAGCCACTCCCACTCCCACGGGTACACACACATCGTTACTCCGTAGAGATCGGGGGTATGCAGAGAGAGAGAGAGGTGTAGCTACGTGCATGGATGCTGGGGATCGGGAATATCCTAAAGGTGTATTCTGTTGTGTTCATCCAGAGTAAAGAAGGAAGAGGGATTCCTCCAGGTGCGATGTCCCAGGACTGTACGGCAGGTGTGTAATTGTGCTTTAAAGTGTCCCAATTACTTTTCGGGTGTATGGTGAGTTAGTTGTCCCATCTATCAGGACTCTCGGGGTGTGGAGTAGAAGGGACATCATGCATGTTTTAACTGGGTTTGGATTGATTGCTTACAGAGATATAATCAGGAACAAAACCAAAATCTGGAACACAGATAGGTACAGAGCATGGTCAAGGCGATGAAACGACTGAAAGTTGCATCCCTGTAACGCAAGATGCAAACTAGATGAATAATACCTTTGACAACAGGATCACCGATTACTGTTCCCTCATCCGATTGTGTGTGTTTGTCTGTGTGTGTGTGTGTGTGTGTGTGTGTGTGTGTGTGTGTGTGTGTGTGTGTCTGTGTGTCTGTGTGTCAAATCTAAATCTAAATCAGATCAAATTGTATATGTCACATGTGTCGCATGCAGTTGTAATTGACACAGTGAAATGCTTTGGGATCTTGCTCCACACTCAGCAACAAACTGTGTATGTGTGTGTGTGTGTGTGTGTGTGTGTGTGTGTGTGTGTGTGTGTGATGTATGTATGTATGTATGTATGTGTGATGTAGCCTAAGTATGTGATGCATGTCTGTGTGTGTGTGTGTGTGTGTGTGTGTCTGTGTTTCTCTGTGTTTGTGCACTCTTTGCTCTCTGTGGCCGTCCCGTAAAGTTGTGTGTGGGCGAGAACTTGGGGTGTGTGGGAAGACCCAATTAGAACCACCACAGTGATGAGATGTGTAATGTTGAGATGATAGGGGCTGGTTTGGTCTGCATTTGTTTGTCTCTCCCTCTCTCTCCCTCACTCTCTCTAGTAGCCAAATGAAAGAGTGCACTCTCAAGCACTCATTATGCTTCAGAGCGTAGGCAGACAGTGGAGTCTGAAAAGCCCTGTTGCCTTGTTACAGAGCACATTCTCTCTAAATAGATCCAGTCCTGACACCCCTTTGTGTCCACCAGCGGACTCACTCACTCAGAGTTTACAAATCCTACCATTGACACAAAGCTCTGAGAATGTTATTGTATTTGGTTGATTTTGACAAGGTTCAAAGTTGATTGAGTGAGTGTGTGTGTGTGTTAATGAGTAATAACCCTGATCTTAATCTACTACACTATGAAACAGAAATACATTTCTTAAAACGTTCTCTCTCGTTCTGTCTCTCTCTCTGGTTCTTGCAGGATCATCTATCTGTGCTCTGGAGCAGGGTGGGATCTGAGAGGCTAAACCCCCCCCGACAGGATCACAGGAGAGGAGTGAGGAGGGCTTAGGGCCAGGGCAGGGAGAGGGGAGAGGGCATGCTGGCTGCGGTGGGGATGTTGCGTCAGAGCAGCGGAGGAGGAGGCGGCGGTGGTGGCGGCGGCGGCGGTAACAAGCTCTCCGTGGGCATCTCACGACTCTCCAACTCCCACTTCTTCCCCATGTCCGCTGGCACGGGCACGGGCACTAGTACAGGCACCCTGGCCACGGGTCCCTGGCTGGTGGGTCGAGCGGCCAAGAGCAGCTCCCTGAGCTCCATCAGCTCCGGTTCGGACAGTGTGGACGGTCCCGCGGCGGACCCCGACTACATCATGCAACTGGTCAACGACGTGCGCCGGTTCGCCGACGTCCTGCTCCACCTCAAGGAGGCTTTCCACTCCAACGGTGAGTTTGGAAGTTAAGCGCAAGTCTGGTCGTGACGGCCTGCGACCACGGTACTTGTGTTTCACCGTGTTTGGGGGGGGGGAGGGGGGGGGATCTCCAGCTTCATCAGGTGGAACTACTTGTAACGGTGGAACAGTGAGGGTAGTGTAGCTGTCACGACTACTGTTACACTCCCCTTAGGGTAAACAGTCCCTCCCCACCCACCTGTTTCGTCCCACCGTCCTTGGCCGTGTGGTCACTCACCCGACTTTATCTCTCTCTTCCCCTGCCTCCCTGCCTCCCTGCCTTCCCGTTCTCACTCTTCTATCTTACTTTCTCTCTCTGTATCTCTCTCCTATGGGGTGAATGTCCCTGTCGGTTGTTTCCTCATCTCTCATACTACAGGGCAGGTTCACACGGCCGTGTTGTGCTCATTAACCCTCAAATACTAAAGTGAGGAATGTTTTCAAGCTTGTATAAGAGCCGTTCGTTTGTCACTCACTGAGGGGCTGTGAAAATCTGGACTCAGTTCCTAAATATTTGGGAGTGATTCCACATTTTGTTGTTTGCATTGGTCGAGGCATTGTTGAGGCTGTAACGTAGTTCATGTACACAGTTGTCCTTAAGCAGCTGTTGGTACGGTATGAAGAAGCTTGTAAGAATGTATTCTGTAGTTGTTAGGTCCTCAGCAGCACCTTCCTCCCTCTCAAAGAATTCAGTCTGTGGATTGCACAGTGGGAAAGAGAGTCTCCGGTGGGTGTGGAGAAGACTTAGGATATCGGGGCGCTTTATGGTGAGAGGAACAGCAGATTTGCCCACTGAGTATACGCTATAGCCAGTACTCAAGTTGTAAAAGAAAATCAGGGGGGATGGTGGATTTGATCATAATGGGGACACTTTTAGCATCCCCACAGCGTCAGTGACTTCAGTGTCAGTGACTTGGGAAAAATGTCATTGCATGTGTGCGTGCCCCCCCCTCGCCCACAGTATTTTACTCAATATGCGCAAAACTAGGCCCAAATGTTGAAATAGCGGTAATACCACGTTCATTGATAAAAATGACATAAGGGATGGAGTTTTAGAAGGGGGATGATTTTGACTGTTTTTATTTCAGGGGGGATGCCATCCCCCCTCATCCCCCCTCAACTCGAGTGCTGGCTATAGCTATCCTGTACACATTGTATATATACCATCTTCCCTAAGTCTTTAAAAAACCACTTCATCCCCACATTACAAACATAAAGGATGAATGAAAATGAAAATCGGCATCTGGGAGACTATTTCCACCCGAGCTACCAGAGAGTAATACACTCCCTCTGTGATTAAAGGGCTTCCTACTTGCCCATCAGTATTCTTAAGTGGAGCATTTCTAAAACCATGGGGAAACGCTTTTAAAATTGAGGAGTAAGTGCAGATTAAGACATGGAGATTGCACTTTGCGTGTGTGATTATTGCATTCCTGTGTCGGTGCTTTTTGGGTCGGGCCCTTTGGATCAGACCCAGGTTTGCTAATCCCTACCCTGGGTAAGACTAGTCTGAGAGGCGGGGCGAACGGTGGTGGTGGTGGTGGTGGTGGTGGGTGGTGGTGGTGGTGGTGGAGGTGGTACCCTTCTCCCTTTAGCACTGTGCCATGTCCTCCAGGCCCCAGATGGAATGTCTGCCTTTTGTCTGGAGGGGTCAGAGAGGGTGCTTGACCTGGCTGGACAGGCCATCAGTTTGGAGGGGTTGGACTTGTGACCAGAGTTTTTCAGCTTGAGGGACTTTAGAGTGGGGCTGTCACTGGCCCACAGATCAAAGTCATAAATCAGCGATGTGTTGGGAGAGTTTGTGGTTCTCACTCCGAGTGAGAGACTCTAATGCCTGGGTTTCTGTTAGAGTTACCCCTCTGGCATTATTTTGGGTTAATTCATTAAACAAGATTAGCTAATAGAAGATGTCTTCTAAATACGTTTACATGTAGCCTACCCCCAACAAGCCACAACTCATTTAAATGTCTTGTTTTTTGGTCTGTTAACGGTTGACTTCCTGGTCACATCTTTCATGCAAATTGTTACTCACAGGCACAGAGGCACTCAACTATGTGACAAGTTTGCATTGCTGTCATAGCACGCATTTGTCCCTTCAGCCCGCTCTCATGTGTAAGCCATCATGTTGCTCAGTGCATGGAACCAGCAATGACAAAATCTTTTTTTCTACCCGGATTTTTTACGTTTTAAGAATGGAAGTTGAATTCAAATCACCTGGCGGAACGTTCACAGACACTAATGTAACTGCAGATTAGTAATTAGTATACTCATAGACCTAATTATGTAAATAAGGTTACTGAAAGCATAACATGTGACTGTGAGTGAGTATTCCAGTAATCTACCACATTTAGGCTAAGTACAGGAAGGGGCAGATTGAGGAAAGCAGACTAATTGCCCGGCAGGAAATTGAATCCGGAGCAGCGTAGAGAAAAGGAAGCTCTGAGATTCACGTTCTTCAAACAGAGATTTACTCTGAAGGGGAATGGGAAACTAGGGAATGTTTGACAGAAAACCAGGTTATTTCTGTTTCTGTGAAATGATAACACAAGGTTATTTCTATTAAATGATTTAGCACTCTACTCCATGCTAAATGAAGAAAAGTATGTGCTGTGTGAGAAATGTGTTTTCTAAATCAGATTTGCTATTAAAAGTATGTTTTGGGTCCCCAGTTTTAGTTTGGCTTTAGACAGCAGGAAAGGGTTCATCAGTCAGTAGTCGTGATGTAGAGATAAAACACCATGTTTGACAGCAATGACAGTTTTAACATTCTGCTGATGATTACTGTCTCTATACTCCATATACAACACGTGAGTCACAGGCCACACTTTAGTCATTTGGACTCTCCTAATATAGACTTGAGGAAATTAACTTCATGATAGTGATCATATCAGAGTGATTTGTGTTATGGGTCAATAAACATGTTCAAAAATGTAACTGCTGGCAGTTTGCGTGGGTGGGGCTTTATCAGAGCGTAATAACACACTGTTGTGAATCACTGGCTTATGTTGTGATTGGTTGTGATTTAAATCCCCTGCAATTGATGAGTGTATTGTCTCTGCGCTGCCTCACAATAGCCGGAGGTTCTCATTACCCCTGGCCATTCATGGAGAGAGAGAGAGAGGGAAACCTCTCTTTGCCACGCAGACCCCAATAGTCAAGAATAATATTCGGGCTATGGACTGTGGAACAGTTAGCCTAGCGTAGTCACGGGTCAATGATGTGAGGCTGACACCCCATTGTCTCAAGCTGCTTCTCCACTAGCATGTTTTTTAGCCAACTGGCAGTTTTTGGCTGAAAATATACTTTCCCATGTTAAGAATAGCAGGAGCCCTGGGACAAGTCCCTAGGGGATATCACAGCCAGCCCCCAGTAAGAATGCTTTGTTTTTTTAAACACAGCTTTTCATTTTTGTTTTTTTATAAATGCACGTCACCTTAAATGGTGATTGTCAGTTAGTCGCAGTTCAAATTTAGTATGGTAACCAGTGACGCACACCCACTTTTTTACGTCGGTCCTTTGAGAGACAGACTTCTCTGTGGAACCGTTTTTTTACTCAGTGTTCCAAAAAACAAGCTGGCTTTCGCTGTTTGTTTTTGTTGTGAGCAGTGGTTAAGGGTTCGAGACAGCTTTCATTATGATGTCTGGACAATGCAGGGAGAGTTTTGAATTTCCGTCGAGGTCGTGACCTTGTCCAGTGGCCACTTGTGAAGGACATGTCGGTAATTGGATTGGATTTCTCCTAGTTGGGGTCACAACGGTCGTTCGTGGGTCTGACGAGGCCCGGAGGTCAGTGATACACCATGTGTAATGGGTGGTAAGAACTAGAGATGCTCCGATCAGGGTTTTTGGTGCCGATCACCGATCACCGATCACTGGAATCAGTGATCTGCCGATCCGATATCACCGATCACCGATCACAGCGTCGAAAATGGCAATTGAAGCATTCTATTTATTGTGTAGCATTATTTATGTTTTAAATTATTCTTAACACCATTGACATTGTATATTAAGTATTTAAATGAAATTAGGAGATGAGAAAGTATCATGAATTGACGACCATCTGTTTTATTGAATTCACAACCACCTGTAGCTTACTTCAGGAAAAACAAGTAAAATGTGAAAATAAAAATCATAATAAATAAAATGTACACTGTCACATCAAATGTGCAACATTCCACTCGAATGAGAGGAACTAGGGGCTCTTAGAGAACTTGGAGCTTATACTGTAACTGTAGCTTTCCTGAGGAACAATAAACATACCCAAACTAAACTGCAACATAAACAGGCTATAGCCAAATATAAAATACTGTTTCAAGTCAGTCAGTTTCAAGTCATATTTAGGAGGAGATAAGACAGCAAGTCAGCAATAATCAATAAAACAAAAAAACAAAACATTGCACCTAAGGAGATTTCAGACTCAAACCTTACTTCTGATTAAGCAGCATCACTGGCAGATTAGCCTTGAGAAATACAAGCATCTCAGCGTTTTTGGCACTCAGCCTGTTCCTCTTATCATCTCAAATATGTCCTGCTGCTGAAAAGTCGCTCGCTATCTACACTTGTGCAAGGTGCACAGAGGAAGACCTAAAACTCACACGCTAATAGTTGTTGTTGCTATGGGCCAAGTGACTTCCTGCTCGCGGGGTCACATGACGTCGGTGAACACTACCTACACTACGCTCGTGAAGTCGCGCTGGAACTCTGACCAGCACTCGTGGAACGCCTCTCGTCCAATCAAAGCACTCGGTCCCTTTATGACGTCGAGCCCAGTGTGCGCTTCAGCGCTCTCTGAGCGAATCGACGAACGCAGCAAATGCCGTATGATATTCGTGGTATTGAAAGACCTTGCGTGCGTTCCTCCGCAAGGTATTTCTTTTGAGCAGACATTACAAACGGCATATTTGTTGTCTCTTTCCGACACTGTGTAATATTTCCAGACTGGCGACGCCATTTTGTAAACTGATCGGTCATGTTTGATCGGCCGTTTTGAGAACTCCGATCAAAACCGATCAAGGCCATATCGGCCGATACTGATCGGCGCCGATCAGATCGGAGCATCACTAGTAAGAACAGAGCTTTTATTGCATTTGATCCCCTTTAGCAGGTTTTGCAAGAATAAAGACCATCTCTACCTACGCTAGTAATCATAACCAAATGACAGTTATCTAATTGACTCCATTGCTAGAAGGTTGCAACAGTTTAATGGTCCTATTTAACCTTGGGAATGTCCTAAAACTGTTACATGGGTAGTGCAGTGCGCTAGTGCAGTGTGGGGTCATTGCTTCTGTGGAGGAATTGTTTTGGAAGGAGTCTGATGTGTCTTCAACTATTAAAGACGTGTACTAGTGTTGTACTCTGAAGAAAAGGTGCGTCAGACTGTCAGCGTGGTGTTTTTGTCATTACGGACTTAGTGAAGTAGAATGATGGTTGTTTCGTGTGTCAGCCATTTAAGAATGGAAAACAACACCGTCAGTACATTACTCAATCATGCTGAAAAAGAACAGGGTGTTGCAGGAAGCGCTAAGGAACATTTCAGGTGACCTGTTGACATCACAGTGTGGAGGTTCTGCAGGTTAGCATACATGTTTCAAAAAACACAACCGATTTCCATCATTTGTTCAAATCAGGCCTATCACACCAGGATGCATTTGCTCATTCATGGAGTGTCAATATATCATGAGCTTCGAATTATAAGGTTCTATCTCCGTTTAGGGTAGTTCAGAGATATTGAGCGTCAACGTTTTTCCATTCCATTATGTTTTGTGAGATGGAACCTTTGTATTTTATGAATTACTAACTCAAAAATGTAAACATTTTAAAAATAACACCACACAGGCATTAATAAACACCTAATCGATCAGATTGTGTAAAAAACAAAATTCTGACAAAAATTGAGATAGAACCTTATAATTCTAACGTCACGATATATGTTTGAGATCTCATAGGACGACACTGTGGAGGCTTGGTCTATGACCCCGCTGTCAGCGCTGAGACCAAACAGAGCATGGACACTCCTGCCTCTGACCTAAGCCTTCAGAGACACCTTCAGAGGCCAGACAGGCCAGTCTGTTAGGGTTAGGGTTAGGGTCTGTTAGACAGGCCAGTCTGTTAGGGTTAGGGTTAGACAGGCCAGTCTGGTAGGGTTAGGGTCTGTTAGGCCAGACAGGCCAGTCTGTTAGGGTTAGGGTTAGGGTCTGTTAGTCCAGACAGGCCAGTCTGTTAGGGTTAGGGTTAGACAGGCCAGTCTGTTAGGGTTAGGGTCTGTTAGTCTAGGCTTCAGTCACCCTGGTCTGTCTAGGTTCAGACGCTGACACAGAGGGTCCTCCTTCAGCCCCAAGTCCACTCGCTACTCTTATATATATATATATATACATGTATATATATATGTATATATATATGTCAGCACACTTATTGAGTTCGATGATGATATTAGCTCAAGTTATACAATCCAGTTCTATATCGCCTCTCAAATAGATCAGATATTCCTTCATCAAAGGTGGAAATGTGTACAGCCCAGTTCTCATTTGAAACATAACTGGATCTGTTTAAAGGGGGAAATATTGCTTCATTTGACCGGATTTTTCTGTTCTTAATGTGATTTATGCGAATAAATTGATATGCTTTGTATAATGGGTATTCCTTTCAAATGTTTTCATGCTTTTTAAATGTTGCGGTCAGCTCGTTCGCCGTTATTTCCCCAGTAAAAACCTGCGACAGGGGAACCTGAGTGTATTTTTAACTGCTATATCAATATTGACCTGTACTGCATGGCCACAGGCACAAGCCCAGCTAATCATTGTGATAGGGGTGGGAAAAGAGCTCCTCTGCCTCCCCACAGCACGGCTGGTTTTCTCCCGCTCCCATCCCCCTCTCACATACCCTACATTCCTACAGAACAAATGCTCACTTGTTGCTTTAGTGCTTTGGATCAACAGTTGCTAAATGCGGGACCCTTTCTTCAAAAAAAAGAATTTGTGGTGAAAAGAAAATGTTGAATTGTATTTTTTAGGTCATTTTTTTTCCTCCACACTTTGTCGTTCGCAACGGCCCTGAGCCGTTGATGCCGCTTTGGTGTTTTTTTGCAATAGAGTGTGTGTATGTGTGGTGTGTGTGTGTGCGTGTGTGTGTGTGTGTGTGTGTGTGTGTGGGGGGGGGGGGGGGCGGGGGGGGGGGGGGGGGGAGGTCAAAAGGGGGTGTAATAACCTCAATAGGAGTCTATGCTGTCACTGGTATCCATGGTTAAAGATTTTGTTCAATCACAGATTGAAAATCTCATTTTGATTGTGAACTTAAAGCCTATTCTTGGTTGTGTGGCACAATATCACTACATAACATGTGGAATCTGTAGATCTGGTCTACAGAACAAGACTTTAGTCAGACAGAGCTGCATTACTTTGGTCTGTGCTCATTCCGAGAGTTAAATTTTCTTCTCATTAAATCTACATCTCTCTCTGACCTAACAGTGAGCTCCCCAATTCGGAGGACATACAAGATAGACACGCAATCAATTATTCCTGTTGTACAGCGTACTTTCAGGATTACTGGGAGATTCAAAAGTTCCATTGATCTTTCTAATTTGAGGAAAAATAAATGAGTCCCTCCAACTCTCCACGCAGGCTCCGTTTGATGGGAATGCATTAAGTAATGGGGTTCTGCAAGAGAGTGTGTGTGGAGGGTCTGCGCTACACACTGTGGGTAGCAGTCAGAGTCGATGGAGGGGATTAGGACCTCCTCTATCCCAAGATGCACCACAATATGCCACAGAGTTAGGGGTCCCTCTGGTCCCTCGGTTAAATGTGATTTTCTTTTGCTGTGTTTTTTAGGGGTAACAGAATTTCGTGTTTTGACTCTGCTGGGAGTTCGTTAAAAATGCCTTTAAAAAAAGCCATTCATATATATAAATTGGCCATATATCATATCTCCACTATGATTGGAAATTAAGTACCGGTAGTGTCCAGTTGTGGAATTATATTTAGCAGTAGCGATATTGGGGCAGTTCTTATCCGCTCTGCCCTGCTGGTTGCGCGATGCAGGACAGCTGTGAAAGGAGACTGACCAGGCAATAATCAGGGTCCATTCAGACATGCAGCAACCCCGCAAATTTCATGGAATTATACATGGTCTCGACCAGGGAAATTGCCTGTGCGGATTTTCCTGGGCAGTCCCATTTACACTTACACCGACCCTGGAAATGTCATGGAATCTACTGGGAAGGCTTGTATGTGTGAAAGGGGCTTCAGTGTGTGAGGCAGTTAGCCTTTTGAGCTGGAGCATCAGAGACAGGGTGGGTTCATGTGCTTGCTATACACAGGGAACCCCTTTAATTGTGGTGAGACGTCGGTCATCTTCTACAGTTAGGCTATACATGTATAAGCCTACATATTTCACCTTTCATTCATCTCATCGGAATGTCATGTTTTTTTTTGTTATGACTGTTTTTGCTTCATCAGCATGTCTTCTGTCACAATGTCTTCATTGAAAGCCTTGGAAGTGAGTCACCTGTGTGAGTCACTAGCCTCCCCTCCGTTAGCTTGTGTGCGTGTTTGCCATCGCTTTGACATTGACTGGACCTTGTTCATAACCTCGCTGCCAATTGCTCTCCGCTTCAAACATCTTCTCCTCTCCCTCATTTATTGTGTCTGTTTGACTCATCTCCTCTTCCTGTTTAGAATAGTTGAATGAATGAGTCATGTATTACTTGGTGACATCACCTGGTATGCTGATAAGGGTGTGTTTCCCTGTACACGATTTTCACACAGTGTGAATGTACGTTGTGATTTAATGTTTAACAGGTAGCTGTTGAGTGCGGCTCCGCAGGTGTTGTGTAAAGCACAGTGAGACACTGTTATATGTCACCGTGAGTAATTCATCCTGGCAGTTTTCCAGAAATGTTTTGGGAATTACTCTTTTCCTTTCTTCCCATGTGATAATCCTCAGAACAGTAGTGACTCTGTGTTCGGTAATGAGTGACTTTTGAATATGCCTTACACTCTTTTTCTCAGTGTTTTAAATTTTTTTTTTTATGTCAATGTAATAATGTACTACACCATGAGAGAAAACCTTCTTTTTTGTTGGCCCCTCCTTCAAGATAGCAAAGCTTTGTGGGAAAGCGGCTCTGTTGTAGGTCCTTTGAGAAAAAAACGAAACGCTGTTTTAGTGATTTGTGGTCGAAACACCGCTCGTGAAATGCCAACCTAAAATTAGCCCCACTCAGTCGTTTCACTAGCGGTTACAGACTTTTCAATGGCTGCTGCGGAGCTCTGTTTAGATGGCCTATCCCTCTGGGTCTGGGGTCCACTGTAAAAGCATCTCAAGCTAATTCTTCACCCAAAAGGCTCCTTTTATGGCTGCTTTGAGTCAGGCCTTATTTAAAGACACTGTAAATTAGGATGGGCCTCCCTTGACCAATTCAAACTCGCTTTGAAGCTCTAGTTGCACTCCAGGTTCGGTACCATCAGAAAAAAAAGACCATTCTATCCTCTAGCCTTTTTATTTCTTTTCTTTTTTTAGTTCACATATCTCGTTTGAAGCATACATACGGCTAAGCAGCTTGAAGGGATTTCTTACATTAGCTTAATTGTTTTTGGGGTCTTGTTTAACCCAGGTGCCATGGCCTTGCATTACTTGTTGAGGCCGTGCATGAGGGGATTGTGTAGATTAGCTGGCCCAGCAGGATATGGAAGTGTGGGCCAAGGTGCCATATGGTCTGAATATGTATCCCCCTACTGAGCAAAACACAGAATGATATAGCCTATAGTAAACCGAATGATAGTAAATAGAATGATATATATAGTCAACAGAATGATATATAGTAAACAGAATGAGCGGTGGTAAAATGTTTCTGCAGAAGTCACAACCCCCTGTGCACACGTGTGCTGGCTGCGGGTGGCCATTTTCCTGGCTGCTCCATGCTGATTTGTAGTGATTTGTCGAGTTTAATGGCCTAACCACACTCAAGGCAAAGATTTGTAGGATGTTGTTTTCCAACTTGGAACCAGAGGGGAAGTTGTGTGCCTTATGTCTCTCCTCTTTGCCCCAGCCTCACAATTACACGCTTGTTAGGATTGTGTGGGCCCCAATGTGGGGCGGCACCTGTAACCAACAGTGTGGGAGAGGGATCAACAGAGGCAGCTCCCCGCAACCTGCAATCTCCCTGTTAGTCCCTAAGGGAGTGAATCATGCTAGAAGTGCTGTGAGTTGCTGACCCTACAATTATGTTGCACTAGACTGATCTGTCAACACAGGTTTTCCCCGTCTGTTGTGCTGTAGCGGGGTGCTACTGTTCACAGCAACTCTTTCATAGAGGAGAGGACTGATTCCATTTCAAATAAAGGGGATAGATTTTGTGGCAGTTGATATGACTTAACCTCTTTTGAACATTCAGTCATATGAATACAGTTCATGTTGTCATTTCCTAATATTGAGCTTCATTTTGTTTGTTTGTTTGATTGATTGATTATACTGTGGCTGTGATACGTGAGAACACTACCTTTCCTCAGTACAGTGGATCTCACACAGAACTGCAAACATGAGCTTATCCTGTAAACACCATTGTTTTTATACTGACAATGTGAACTTACTGTATGTCTTGTGCCATCAACACACTGAGCTGGGTAGAGGGCCAGACATCAACTTGGCCAAACATTTGTTCACCTGTTACTTACCTAATGGGTCCAGAGATACTGCCCTTTTTAGCATTTCTAAATTAACTGTAGGGTTTGACATAACCCTAACCCTAACCCTTTTTCAGGCACTTGTCCTTCAGACAAGTGAACTTATCTTTTACCTGTCCGAGAGCTAAAGTTACTTGTCCAAATATGACGGCGCGCGCGCGTGTGTCTGTCTGTCTGTCTGTCTGTCTGTCTGTCTGTCTACTAAAACACTACAAGCCAGTAATACATTACATTCCAATTCCAACAATAACTGTGGATCTACGTGCACGCCAGAGAACGTTCGATTTCAAAGTTTAAAGTAAAGTGGTCATGCCACTTCATTTTTTGCACTTGTCCGAACATAAAATGTACTTTATGCCTTAATGTCGAGCCCTGAACTGAATTAATTTATGGTCAATTCTTAAATTTAATGAATGTAGAAAACATTATACTGCCATGCTGTTACACAGAACATTAGTGAATTACAGTGAAAATTGTTGCCATGTCCAGTAGAACATTTACCCAACTTCACAAACCAAGACAGCATATTTGACCACCCAGCGGAGGCTGGTGGAGGTAGAAATCGGAGGACTGGCTCATTGGCCCCGGATCTGCCTCCCCCAAGTCCTATGCTGGAGTAAAGATGTCTAGAAATAGGCAGAATTAATGTGACTCCCCGTACTCTTTACCAACATGCATGGCAATAAGAGCTCATCTTTTGCCTTAATTCTAAATACACACCAGAATGTCGTGACGTTAGAATTATAAGGTTCTATCTCCATTTTTGTTCAAATTTAGTTTTTTACATAATCTGATCCATTAGGTGTTTATTAATGCCTGTGTGGTGTTATTTTTAAAATGTTGACATTTTTGAGTTAGTAATTAATAAAATACAAAGGTTCCATCTCACAAAACATAATGGAATGTAAAAACTTTGACACTCAATATCTCTGAACTGCCCTAAACGGAGATAGAACCTTATAATTCTAAGCTCACGATGTGGAACCATAGCACTGAGTGGACGAGCACTGAGCATTAGACCCAAACCCAGCCCAGTTAATAGTTACTAACGACCTGTAGGATCCACTGTGTGTTTGGATCTATCTCATTAATTGGCCTTGTTTTAGCTTGTTTCAGCTTCTAGGGCTTGGACCCTCGGGGCACGCTTGCATGTGTGGAGAGAGGGCCCACGCTGTGCAGACCTCATAACTCGTTATCGTCAAGGCGACCCGAAGGGAGAGACGGGTGGGATAAACCATCCACTGTCTTTACCCATCGTCCTCAATTATGCTAAAGCACTCAGTAGCCCAGAAACGTGAATGTATGTATGTATGCCGAGGTAAACAAAAACGTGAACAGACTGAGCGTGAAGCGTGTCTAGGAGCGTACAGCGTCCAACCTCCCGGGGGACGCAAACAAGGTCTTTGGGTTTGGAGGGGCATAAAGGAGGGTGTGGAGGGGTGGAGGGGTGGAGGGGGTGGGACCAAAGAGAGGTTAGAGCGAACCGCCAAAAGAGTAGAGCCCATGTTTAACAATACAAGCATCTCCCTTCTGAACCTTCTCGACCGGAGGGAAACAATACCTCCATGGAGCAAATATAAAGTGTGTTCCTTGGCCCCCATTGTTGTGACCGAATCTATTTAGCCGCCGGGAGCCCCAAATCTCCATAATTCATAACAGGGCCTGTGAATAGAGAGACTAGGCCTCTTTGGCATGAAGATGTTCCAGAGGCCCCGGTAGAGAGACTTGACACATGTTCTAATCACCATCCAACCTCACAGGCTCACAAGGAGGACCTCGACAGCATAGCCCAACAGAACGCTAACACGTTAGCATTGATCATGTCTGATCCGATGATTCACCCTACAGTGGTGACATTGAATGGACCCGCGGGTGAAGCGGGGTGCTTTGAAGTCGCTCGACGCCCCTTGTCGCTTCAAGAGGAATTACAGATGCGGCAGAGTAGGGTCTCCTTCACCTTCCCCAAATCAACGATTCCATTGAAACGTTAATTAGATTTCCTCATAAGACGATTATTTTCATTCGAGGATAATGGGGGTTTCGAGTGCAGAGTGCAAATGAGTTCGTCGTCTCCAGGTTCCTTACGCAAATTTCGGGGGCACCGGCGACTCTCTCTGTCCAGAATACAGAAGGATATCTCTGGCCTCAGACTCTCGTTCTTCAAAACGTCTCACTCACGGGGACCTGCCACATGCTACGACAGCCACAGTATTACAGTACGAGGCTAATCCTGTTGGAGGGGCTCAGGAAAACAGTACACCGCCCAAACCGCCCAGCGTCCCCAGCCTCCATTCCCTTCAGGATTAAGAATGCTAGCAAAGCTAAACAAAGTCCTCTTGTCCTCAGCGCTACGTTCGCCTCCATTCTCCCTGTGACAGGTGTGCTGAAGGGGGCCTGTTCATTGGAGGTTCTCCATTCTTAGCTCCTGTAAAGCCGCCCAGCTCCCTGGCTTGCAGAGTTACCCCGGCCATGCTAAACAGTGCCACAATCTGCGGTCTCGCCAGGCTAATGCCTTCACATTTTGGCCCGCCAGCAAGTGGTCGCACTGTGGGGGGATTTTCTAGTCTGTCTTAAAGAAAGCATAGTTGGAATGCCAGCCTTCAGAGCTCGGCACAAACAGGAGGGGTGTGTGTGTGTGTGTGTGTGTGTGGGGGGGGGGGGTTCAGGAGAGAAAGGTTGCCTGTCTTCCCTCAATGTGACAGACAGCTCCGAGCAGAAATGAATGGGGAAAAGCAAATTCTTGACTCCACGCTAAGCATCTCATTGATATGCAAAGGACCAGAGAGGAATATCCTAGGGTAAACATGGTGGTTGGCTGGAAAAGGAGATTTGGGAATATTTCATGAGAAATTCTCCCTCGGGAGTTGAGGAGTATTGTGTTTTAGCGTCCAGATAGCTTTCATCAGGAGCCAATGAATAACGTTAAATCAGGTTTTGGATTTCATAATGTGTTTTATTTCTTTTCCTAAACACTAAATAAAAGTATCACAAGATATATATGCCGCCGTACCTTTTAATTTCAGGTGGAAAACAGGACATGAAGGTGAATTCAATATGGCAGGAGGAGCCCTATCTTCCTGCTAGGTGCAGGGTCACCATTATTGCTTTCACCTATCACCTTTCACCTTTTCACCTATGGGCTGCAGGGGAACCATTGGAGGCCAATGAGTTGTTTCAGAATTTGCCAAGCAGCTAGTGTTGGTTCACTAAATTGTGCACTGCAGGGTAGCTAAACAACATCACTATCTCCCATCACAGTCTGTAACGTGGTTTCGACAAAAGTCTGTTTGTAATCATGATGATGCCCTACATGACAATCGATTCATGATCAACATGATATGATATTTGAGATTATGTCAGCCTGACATCTACTGTATGCCTACTGCAACATTCTTTTCCGAAATCATAACCCTGTCATCTTTCTTTCCGTCAGATCATCCTGAACATTCCCTGTCAACCAAACCAAAATGTCAGTGACCTCAAAATTCCCAGCCCTTTATTGGGCTATGAGGAGACCCTTTTTGCATAATTGATTTTATTTTTTTTCTCATGCCAACGGCTAACCTGTGTGGCTGCCGCGGGGGCCTGCCTGCAGAGTGGGAGTATAATAGAGACCCCCACCTAGGCGGAAGGTGCTGTGTGTATGGCTAGAAGCTCTTTTAAACGCTGGGTCTTTGTGTGTGCAGTCATGGGAAAGAGGCTTCAAAGGTGGAGCAGCAGGGGATGTCTTGGCACACAGAGAAGTCCCTGAAGGCAAAGGTCCCCCCACTTCTCCAGTGGCGTGTAATCTCCTAATCCTTAGACTGGACCGCCGGTGGTCCGACGCAGGGGTGGACCATGGCCAGTGGCCACAGGAAGTGTTTTCGGAGGGTGGTGGTTTGTGTGTGTGTGTGTGTGTGTGTGGGGGGGGGGGGGCAGGGGGGGGGGTCAGTCACGACATTTCACTACACTGGCCACTGGAAAGCCGCATGTTAAAGGTTAATTGGGTACATTTTGTGTAGCCCCTTTAAGTTGGGGCCGTAATGGCTGATTTGGTTTAGTAGGAGGGCCTGTTGCTTACTTCCACAAAGACGCAGTCCTGGAGCGGGCTGCACAATGTACCTCGGTTTCAAATCACACGGGAGGCTTGTAGCTATGTGCTAAAATGCACTGGCTGTGTGGCGGCATACGGTGAGGTGGCTGGTGATGGTGGTGATGGTGTGTCAGGGTTGACATGGAAAAATAGTGTTAACATTTCATTCGATGAAAATCCTCAACCTACGTGGCTGTAGTAGCCTCTTTAAACTATCTACGGATGACTGTTCTCCCTCAGCTTGAAAGGATTGCACCTTTTTATTTTTTTCTCCTACAGTGATCATACTGAAGTCAAGGCAAGGCAAGGCAAGGCAAGGCAGTTTATTTGTACAGCACATTTCATACAACAGGGGCAATTCAAAGTGCTTTACATGCATTATTAAAACAATACAGCAAGAGCAGCATAGTAAGAAAATAACAATCACAATGAATAAAGGCAAATATAAGAAGTAAATAGATAAAACATTTAAGACAATAGTTAATGGAAAAAAGACATTGATAGAAGTGTTTGTGTTTAATCATAACTGCTGCAAAAACATGAAGGTCTTTAGCTTAGATTGAAATATTTTAAGGGTTCGGGCCTGTTTGATTTCTTCAGGGGGGAGTTTGTTCCAGGAGCATGCGGCAGCGTGACTGAAAGCTGCTGCACCGTGTTTTGTTTTTACTCTTGGAATGATTAGCTGATTAGCTGAAGTCCTGACTGGTTATCTAAGGGGAGAGTCATTGGAATGTCCAGATGGAAGTGGACTCAACGGGACACGTTGAGACAGTGGCTGATTGACGTTAGTCATGGCTAACCCGGCCAGCGCCATGTTTAACCCGGCCCGTATGAGCTCCTTGGGTTTGACCGGGCTCCCTCGGACTCAGTTGTGACATGTTTAGTGATTTCACACTTGCTTTGTGCCATTAAGCCCCCTCTGTCCCTCTGTCCTCTCCAATGTTTTGAAGCATAAATAATACCATCGCTCCCATGATTTTCAATGCATGACTAAACATAGCTAGGGGTCACAGGGGAAAGGAATGTTGCCAAGTCATTATTGTATCGTATCAGAGACAATTAGAAGTTAGTTTAAGATTTAAGAGGATCATGACATCTGTGCTTAGGATCCTAAACATTTTGGAAATCTTTTTTTTTTCCACACAGATCGGATTGTTCACAATCCTTCTAAAAATGTCGTTGTTCACGGAGAATAAATCACTCACTGTTTTCGGCACTCAATAGCTTCGGATAAGAGAACGCAACGTTTTACATTTACATTTACATTTACATTTACATTTTTGGCATTTAACAGACGCCTTATTCCAAAGCGACTTACAATCAATACATTTGAAAACTAAGCAAGTGAATCATCAATCCACCAGTCGTAGCAGGAAGAGTCATCCAGCTCAGGCCCGGGGTCATTGATAGAAGGAAAAACCTTCTTCTATCACCTTCTTCAAAACCTAGTTTTTAAATTTATTTAAAAAATATATTTAGACACTGGAGAAACAGAGAAACAGTACAAGGGTGCAATATAAGTTTTTAGGGACACAGTAGAGGGGAAAAGCGGGTGCCTTCAGGATATTTTAGATAAAGGATATTTAAAAAACATATTTTCAAGAGCACGAGCCCCTGCTTTCTCTGAAGGTGCTCTCTTAGTTGTTTCATTCTCAAAAGGAGGATTCTGGGATACCAGCCGCATGGTTGGTCCATATGTCGGCTTCCTCAGGCCTTTATAGGGACGTGACCTCGGGTGAGGCTCGGCCTTAACTCATCAGATGTCCTTACTCAGTGTTTGAGGGCTTTGAATGTTCTCGTATTGAGGTGTCATCTCAATGGTGAATGATCTGACTAAGTTTTTATTACGGACCCCCCCCCCCCCCCCCCCCTTTTCCCGCAACCATACCGACCCCTCACTCCCTCACTCCCTCCCTCCCTCACTCCCGCCCCACTTCCTAACAAGAGGCACAGCCAGGCTTGGAATGCTGGCGTTTCCATGACGCTAACTGAGTTAAAATGTGGCAATGTGGGTGCTGGTCGTCCTGGCTGGCAGTCTCTGGTTCCCTGATCTCCACCTCATCAGCAGCAGAGCCTTATTCTCATTATTATCCCCCATCGCCTTAGCCTCTATACCCAGCCTTTGCCCCGGAGAATGCCTCTGTTCTTCACTCATAACCCTGGCTACTTGGTGCATGGGCACGTTTGGGACAAAACCCCCAGGGCAGGGTATAGGACTACTACCAACCCCCACGCTCCCCCGCCCCCCGCCCCCCTTCCTCCCGTGAAAAGTGATTTATTGTTCCATAAATGCTTCATGTGGCTGACCCATGAGGGGGGACAAGGGGCCCCCACTGTTTGCTCGCGGCCTCCGGGACAAAGAAAAGGTTTCCCCACTCAAACAGGCCCCTTTTTCCGACAAATTCACCCCTTTTTTTTATTCCGTTGTCTAAAGATCTTCTACCTGGCTAGCGTTATAGGTTGTTATCAGCACTCAAACAGTTTTTTTTTTAGTCACCGGCTTCTAGGTTTTTTGCTCACTGAAACATCTCTCTCCCAACCACTCCTCAGTTCTTCCTAGTGAAACTGCGCCTCAGGTCTTAGTGTGAAGTCTGGCATCCTTCACTGGTGAGAAGTGTGTTCGTCAGTCCCATCACACTTTGGTGGGAACCAACCCTCTGCCTATTGTACTCGTCTCAAACAGACGTCGTGGGGGTTAAACCACCAGCCTCCGTACATGATCCTGTGTCCCGCTGAGCCAGCGGACGCACCTTAACGTCTTGCTAATTAGTGGCATTTAAGACGCTCCTAAATGGCTGCAGCAGCACAGCTATTGAAGCCCCTGGAGCATGGGGAGGGAAGACCCTCTGTCTCGTGGGGCTTTTCAGGGCTCAGTCCCTCTACCTCAAGCTCCTAGGTTTGTCCCCCCGGGATTCACAATTCTGTTACTGTGTGAATGGGCAGTGTATGCGGGGCCGGACATTGTAAGAGTGTTGTTGTCATTCAAAGTATTTATGTCTTTTAAAAAAGGGGGACTTAATCTGACCTGGGCCAATTAAGAGCTCTAGGTTCAGGCCCGGGCTGGCTGTAAACTTTGACCCACCTCGTCATTGTGCTCTGAGGTTCCTCACACGTGGTTGTAAGGAAGACTCGGGGGGGGGAGGGGGGTGTCTGTGGAGCAAATGACCTGCACGAGGGAGAGCAGTATTGTCGTCATTGTGACGCGTCATTGTGTACTCTGTTGTCGTTCCCTAAAGAAACATGAAGTCATAAAAGCTGCTCATGAAAGCGGTTTACAACGTCCTATAGTTTGCTTGTGTTTACATTTGTGTTTTTGTCCAAGTCTGTTTTCCACAGGGGTTTTGTGGTTGGGCTGGCTGGCGTATAAACACCGTTTTGGTGATGTTGATGTTGGTCTGTCTGCATCTCTCTCCTGGACTCCTCCTCTGCATTGCTAAATGCTGGCTTGTCCTGCGCTGTTAGAGCTGGTGACACAGTCCCTGGCTCAATCTGTGTGTGTGTGTGTGTGTGTGTGCGTGCGTGTGTGTGTGCGTGCGTGCATCTATGAGAGAGTGTGAGTGTGACTGTGACTGGGAGTGTGTGTGTGTGTGTGTTTGCATGGGAGAGATAGGAGGTTCATACTGGGGGGTGCAGCTACACTCTGCTGAATGGGCTCCTCCTCCTTTCCAAGGGAAACACCCCAGCAGGACAGTGTGTGTGTGTGTGTGTGTGTGTGTGTGTGTGTGTGTGTGTGTGTGTGTGTGTGTGTGCGCGCGCGCGCGCGTGTGTGTGTGTGTGCGTGTGAGAAAGACAGAGGTAGATCACTTTACATTCATTCGCATATTCTTGCATAGCATCCATGATACAGATCGAAAGTATTGCCAGAAACACACACAGCTGCGCATTTCACTCCCGTGTTTAGGGAGTCCTACTCCTCTACCTACAGTGGCGGGAGAGGGCGTCTCAGCGTGGGGCGCCGCGGGTCCACAAGCACACGTCTGGCCCTCTTCCTGCCTGACGGGGGCCCGGCGGCTAAGACAAAAGCAAAGAATCCGTCGTCAGAAAAGCCACCAGGTTCTCCATACAAGCGGCGGCTGTGTGACTGACACACGATGAAGACGGATGGAGACCGTTGCCATGGCGCGGAGCAGGGGCTGCCGAGGTCCCGTAGCGAGGATGTTGGCAGAGTCACACAACAGAGGCTGCTGGGAAATGATGCAGCGGGGGTATGGTGGCGCAGGTTGATCCAGGCGGTTAGGGGGAAAAGCTTGTGTTGATGTCCTGCGGTGGTGGTGGTGTCGATACTGTGAGAAGGTTTGGTCCGTTTAAAGCTTTCTTGGGGGGGGGGTGTGATTGTTGACCTCCTGTTGGTCCAGAAGCACATCGACCTGTTTGCTTGTTGAATTTGTTTGTGAACGTCGTCGTTACTTATTTCCTTATTTTCCCACAGTATTTGTTGTATTATTTTCCATAAGAAGCTTGTTTACCTGGTGCTTCTAGTTGCTTCATACGATAGGCTCACTCGTTGGCCGACTGCTTGTTGACATGTTGTGACTGTTAGTTAAGATACGACCAGGGTTCCCACGGGTCCTTGAAATAATAGGTAACATGTAGATGGGAATAAAACAACCATACTAGTTACTACGGTTAATTAGTTAGCTAGATTTTAAACCGACATAATGCTGTTAGATTTTCAAACCGTTCATGGTCATTCCTATTATACACATTCTCATCTACATCTGTCTCAAACTATCCCGTGGTGGGCCCTTGAATTTGAAGGAATTGAGTCTTGAAAGTCCTTGAAAAGTGCTTGAATGTGATGTTTCAGAAGGTGTGGGAACCCTGTATGACAGGCTCACTCGTTGGGGCGACTGCTTGTTGACATGTTGTGACGGTTAGTTAAGAGATGAAGCGGTCACCTAGTGGTCAGCTGGCAGGGTTTCCTGGTCAGAGAGCAGCTGGTGTTGTCATGGCAGCCACGTCCACCCAGCGACATTAGTTCCACCGCCGGCCCTTTTTGTCCCGCTCCAAAAAAGAGGGGGAACGAATAAAAGAAAAAACGGGAGACGGCTAAAGTCTCCATGATCCCCTTTTCCATACGGCGGGTAATCCAGGGACGACCGTCAGCACAAATGTGGCTTTGACCGCCTGTGTGTGTTTGTGTGTGTTTGTGTGTGTGCGTGTGTGTGTGTGTGTGTGTGTGTGTGTTTTAGAGAGAGAGAGAGAGAGAGAGAGAGAGAGAGAGAGAGAGTACTGTATGAGAGAGAGACTGTGTATGTGTTTATGCGAGTGCATGTGTTTGTGTGTGTGTGCGTGTGTGTGTGTGTGTGTGTTTTAGAGAGAGAGAGAGAGAGAGAGAGTTGTACTGTATGAGATAGAGACCGTGTATGTGTTTATGCGAGTGCATGTGTGTGTGCGTGTGTGTGTGTGTGTGTGTGTGTTTTAGAGAGAGAGAGAGAGAGAGATGTCCTGTATGAGAGAGAGACTGTGTATGTGTTTATGCGAGTGCATGTGTGTGCGTGTGTGTGTGTGTGTGTGTGTGTTTTAGAGAGAGAGAGAGAGAGAGAGAGAGAGAGAGAGAGAGAGAGATGTACTGTATGAGAGAGAGACCGTGTATGTGTTTATGCGAGTGCATGTGTGTGTGTGTGTGTGTGCGTGTGTGTGTGTGTGTGTGGTTGTGTTTGTTTGTGCATGCATTTATGTGTGTGTGAGTATGACTTTGAGTGTGTGTGTGTGTGTGTGTGTGTGTGTGTGTGTGTGTGTGTGTGTGTGCGTGCCCGTTCACGTCCGTGCGCAAGTGTGTGTGTTGACTCTGACCCTCCCTGTGGCCCTCAGTTTCACCAGCAGGCTCTGGGAACACCAGTCATCCCCTGGCCGTGTCACAGCTGTGTCACACTTCCCCGCGGTGGTCAATCAGATGATTCAGGCCAGGGAGTTGTAAAAAGGATCTCAGTGAGGAGCGTTTTGTCATCTCTCTCCTCCCGTTTAACTGCCTCCTCATGACCTCACTCTCTAACTATGCCAGCTTGCCAAGTGTACATTAACACAGTGATTTAACAGGGAATTTGAACGCTGTGGTGGAGTGGAAGAAGAGTTAGTCACGGTCCATTCCACATCCCTTAGATACCATGCAGGACATCTGACTACCTAACCACTCATTACAGAGACAACACTACAGGTCTTCTTGTTGGTTTTCTACATGAGTTATCAGATACAGAGTCTCAACTCCCTGTGTAGTTGGCTGAGGCGCTAACATCACAAAGGTGTCTCTCGTTTATGGTCCAGTGGCTGACCCCCGTAGCTCCTATGTAGCCAGAAAGGAAGGCAGGGAGTGGCTGGTGTAGAGAGAGAATGTTGATGACTGGTTTCTCTTGGTTGCCCAGTAAAACCCATTACAAGACCACCTGTGTGAATCAGTAGCAAGGAAGGCATGAATGAACTCCTTAGCCTAGGATGGCAAGGACTATTTAGGTGCCATCTTGGAAACAGACAGAATAAACAACATTTCAGGCCAGCTACTTGGGTACCAAGGAAACTTACCCCTGGACTGTGCAGTGTATGGACAGCCAAAGCTGTGCTCTCGGTAGCAAACTGTCATTCATTGCTAAATGTTTTATATTATAAAATATTATATTTTATATTATATTAACTTATATTATGCACTCGCATAATTAGGCCCCTATACTTTCTTTTATTTTTTGGGGGTTTCTTTTTATTATTACTACTCGATCTTTTCAGTTTGTAAAGCGTCTTTGAGTGTCTAGAAAAGCGCTATATAAGTCTAATGTATTATTATTATCATTATCATTATTATTATTATTATTATTATTATTATTATTATTATTATTATTATTATATCTGTATCTAATATAATAATAATCATCATCATCATCATCATACAAATAACAATCATAACAATAATCCTAATAATAATAATCATAACAATAATCATAATAATGACATTCATAATAATTGTTTCTATCTTGTTTATCTGTCCCTTCCAGAGCAGCAGGACTGTCTGCACCAGGTGGTCCATGAGCGTCTGGGGGAGCTGCTGCGCGTGCTGAAGGCCGTCATCGGCAAACACCAGACCCTCAACTCTGTAGACATCCTCAGCGCCGCAGGCACCGTCATCGCCAAGGTCAAAGGTGAGCTTCTGACGACCAACACTCCCTCACACGCTCTGCCTCCCTACACCTCCTCCTCACTCTCCTCTCCTCTGGTTTCTGTCATTTCTTCTCTTCTCCAGCTCTCTTGTTCTCAGGCTCTCTCTCTCTCTCTCTCTCTCTCTCTCTCTCTCTCTCTCTCATTCTCTTTTGCAAGTTGAGTTCTGATATCACTACAGGCGTGAGTTGACTCAATAACAGGGTGTAACATTATCTTTGACAGGAAAACTCCAGAACCATAAATCTCACAACATCATTTCGAAGCGTGTGCATAGCATGAGTTCAAAACCCCCCTATTTAAAACAAAAAAGATCTAAAAAAAATCATTTGATATCTGCATTCTCATTCCATCCAGACAGTGGTTGGAGGTGCAGGGGGGGGGGGGGGGGAGGGAGAGAGAGGAGTGTGTGAGGGAAGTCTTTGTGCATTGTGTGCCATCCTGAGGGA
>NC_137683.1:9303417-9310917 GCF_963989245.1 Nansenia antarctica | reverse complement strand
CCCCCTCTGACCTACTATGACCCACTATGACACACTCTGACCCACTCTGACCCACTATGACACACTCTGACCTACTATGACACACTATGACCCACTATGACCCACTCTGACACACTCTGACACACTATGACCCACTATGACACACTATGACACACTCTGACCCACTCTGACCCACTCTGACCCACTATGACACACTCTGACCCACTATGACACACTATGACCCACTATGACACACTATGACCCACTCTGACCCACTCTGACCCACTCTGACCCACTATGACCCACTATGACACACTATGACCCACTATGACCCACTCTGACCCACTCTGACCCACTATGACACACTATGACCCACTCTGACACACTCTGACACACTATGACACACTATGACCCACTCTGACCCACTCTGACCCACTATGACACACTATGACCCACTATGACACACTATGACCCACTCTGACCCACTCTGACCCACTCTGACCCACTCTGACCCACTATGACCCACTATGACACACTATGACCCACTATGACCCACTCTGACCCACTCTGACCCACTCTGACACACTCTGACACACTATGACACACTATGACCCACCATGACCCACTGGATCACTTAATCCTCTGGATGATTGACAGGGAGATCACCCAATAACAGGTGGCAGTGTGGATTAGGGAACTGCTTAGGGGGCGGGTCCTTTGACCAGGAAGTGGCTTGTTCCTCCTGTCTATCTCAAGCCACATCCTTTATGGAGATATAAAGTGGCGATATAAAGATATCAAGATATAAAGTGAAGTGCTCTTATGACGCTTAACTCCTCCTACTGTCCCGGCTCGCTCCGGGTCTGTTGTGTATAAGGGAGAAGCGTTTCTGAAAGTACGGTACGGTACGGATACAAATGCGTGCCGTACCGAGCCGTACCGGTCCGGTCAATGGAAAAGCGCCAATGAAGAGGCCCCTTTGGATAAGGATATTTTCTGCAATGACTAAAGGAGATGTGAAAGTGTTATGTCACCCAACTGGCAGATGGAGCCAAAAGGGCACTGAAACGGCCTGGCACTAGTTGTGTGTCGTTCATCTTTAAGCCGTCCCAGCAAAGCCGACATGTCATGAATGACATGTTTTTTGTTTTCCCCTCCCTCCCTCTGTCCTGTCAGGTAATGTTGGGGCGTTTGCTGAGGCGTTCATATGTGTGACCCCCCCTGGCCTAACTCCTGTGTCCAGCCCTAAGCCGCGTTTGCCTCTCCATCAATATCTGTTTTGTCAGCCAGCTTTTCTCCCGGGCTAAAAGGTGGAATTGATTAGTGTTCAGGAGTTGTGTGTTGTGCTTTCCCAGCAAAAACAATGCCATTTTTGCCTGATGATGTAACTTCCACGTTGGGATCTGTGGTCGGCCCCGAGCGAGCGCTGGCATTGTGTTCCAGTGAGCTTCAGGATGTCCTGTGTGGGGGGGGGGGGGGGGGGGTTGGGAGGGGGGCAGGAGGGGGGCGGGAGGAGAGGAGAGGAGGGGGGCGGGAGGGGGGCGGGAGGAGAGGAGAGGAGGGGACGCCAGGGTCAGAGAGACGAGAGGCGGAGGTAGCTAGCCAACCTCAGAGACACTTTGGACCCGGACCACCTCAAAACCTAGATTCCGAGCGTACCTCGCCTCTTAGAGGGTCCCACCACCTCCAAAACAACACTTTTGGAACATACGGAATCAGAATTGTTGGAGTTTCTCCTCCCCTCTCCTGAAAGAAGAACATTCATTGGGCGTCCAAAAAGGAGGTAAAGGAGGGGATTTCCATTGCCGTTTGATGTGTGGCAGAACAACTTTTTCCGACATCAAATTGACTGTAGAACTGTTTGACAAAGAAGGGCAGGTCTCTACGGTGTCCAGTGAAGCACCAAAGACCTGAACCGAGGAGGGAGGCTGGATAGCTATCCTCCGAGGGGAGGAGGAAGCCTGAAGAACTGCTTGGGTAGAGATAGTTTGAGGCTAAGACGGCGGCAGTACAATACGACCCGCAGACCACACCATCACACAGGCTGGATGCTAGGGGTTTTACCCACTGGATGGGAAGTGATGTTGTGGGTAAGTGGTGGCTGGTCCTGGTGCTGGTGCTGGTGTGTGTGTATCTGTGTGTGTGTGTGTGTGTGTGTGTGTGTGTGTGTGTGTTGATGGAAAGTTCCTCTTGTGGCACTGAGACAGGACTTTGCTGAGGCACACACTGAGAGTGTAGAGCTGGGTCTGTCTTTCTCCGGGTCTCCAAGGTTCCTGTCTAGCTCACTTACCCATTTCCTGTATGACGAGGGGTGGATTTGAGAATGGAAATCAATTCTTTTAGCCATCCCAAACGGGACGGAAATGGACGTTCACACAGAAAGCTCTGGAAATGTGTGTCTGAACTAAGCGGAACTACATCTCCTTGATGAACTCGAGGACGGCTATATATGAACCAGGGATCTAGTGGTAAGAAGTCGTGTATGTAGCGCTTCCGAGGTTGTGGTTGTGTGTCTCGGAATGGTGGTGTGGTGTGATGTCTCGAAAACCCGCCATTGTTCTGGCCCAGAGGAAGCAGTGAAACTGGGAGCTGGGAGCAGAGGGACGAGGGGGGGGGGGGGGGTGGCGTCACTGCCTTGGTGGCATTGAGCTGAGCCGAGTGGAGCGCTTTCCACTTTCGGTTGGTTTATTTTCTCTGCTCCCAGTCGGACAGGAAGTTTATTGTGGAGACTGATTATAGCCTATTTACATGGTTTACATTGACATTGTTTTCCCCCCCCTTTTCTTCTTCAGCCGTGGCTGTGTTTAGACCCGAAGTAGGAAGTCGTCGCCTCTCCAGATTTACAGTCCAAATCTGTACACTCTCGGTCCTTAGCCTAACCTCTCTGATTGTATATGATGTGGGTTGTCTCTGTGTCTCTGTGTGCTACCAGAATAGAAACGCTGATGATGACTTGTGTCGTGTTCAGACTACGTTTGGGTTCACTTGGAGAGTGCAGTCGTACACGACAAGACGCTCTCTTTATGTGTCAGTGTTATTTGGTTTCACATTAACGCCTGATTGGTTTTGATCCCGTTTGACAGGTGTGAACTTCAAGGACGTGAACGAAGAGAACAAACAGAACCTTTTCAGCGAGATCTACACGTCTATTGACACATTGGCATTCACTTTTGGCAATGTGTAAGTATAGCTTCTTATACCGAGTGTTCTAAAGTGTTTTGATATATAATTATGTGTGAAATTGTAATGAATGAAATTGTATTGAATGATAATGATGGTTATTTAGCCCTCCCTCCATTATAATAACACTAGAATCTCAAACTACATTTCGATGCAATTCAATTGCAATTACTAATATACTATGGAACAACACAATCAACAATTACAGCTACTACATACATACAGTTACGGGTCAACTTAAAGTATGACAAAAAAAGGTGTAACGGGTCAACGTAAAGTGTGACAAAGTTGCCTATCACTCATCAATCACTCAACTTATCAAGGACCCCAATTGAAATAAGCCAGTGGCTTTCTTGGGTTTTTATCCTTTTAGTTGACCTTGTATGTAATATGTACTTTCATGTACCTACTTCTGCAAATCTTCTAATAAAGTTTTCAATCAATCAATCAATCTAGGATCAGCTTCTCCCACCCCTATCCAAATCTTTATCCATTGAGCCAAAACAACACAACTGACCCTCGACCTGCTGTGTAGGGCAACTAAACCATCAACTGTATATGTGCTTCATTGTTGTTGTGCCCTTGTTCCCCTTCCAGAGTGTCTGACTTCCTTATGGGAGATGTAGAGAACGGGTCGGCGTTAGGGCTCCCCCTAACTAGGAGAAGCAGGGTAAGACAGACCAGACCACCGCGCACACACACACTCACTTCCCTTCACCCTTGGCTGTATGTGTATTTGCAGTCCAGACAGGTGATTCATTGTCTCAAGATTGCCCCGAGGATGTTGCTCTGCGTCGAATTAGAACGCCGTGCCCCCTGATGCTCCGTGTCGGGTAGCCAGAGGGTCAGAGGGTGCAAGGGGGTTTGAGGAAACGCTGTGCCACTGCATGGTCGGGAGTTAAAAAGAGAACTCTTCCTGTTTTGAAGTGTACTCCTGAAATATCCTCCAGTGATGATGAATGATGGTGATGTTGATTCGCTCTGTCGTTTCGTACTGCAGCTTTTAGACCTCGACCGTCAAGAGAAGAGCGCACGTTTGAAGGGTTCAGCCTTACTTATGGCCCTGCTGTGCCCTGTGTTCACCGTAGGCAGTCTGTCTGTCGTAGACGAACCTGTTCTTTGTCCCTTAACCGTGGAACTGTTCTCTCTGTCTCGTTGCCAGTCTTCTGAGAACCTCTCTGTGGAATCTGGTGGATCCGGTCCAGAGAAAGATGATCCTCCAGGTATGATTGAACAACCACAACACCGTGCTGTATACCATCTGTTTAACAAATCGTGAGCTTAGAATTATAAGGTTCTATCTCCATTTTTGTTCCAAATTTTTTTTTTTACATAATCTGATCCATTAGGTGTTTATTAATGCCTGTGTGGTGTTATTTAATTTTTTTTGACATTTCTGAGTTAGTAATTCATAAAATACAAAGGTTCCATCTCACAAAACATAATGGGATGTAAAAACGTTGACGCTCAATATCTCTGAACGACCCTGAACGGAGATAGAACCTTATCATTCTAAGCTCACGAAATGCTAGCTGCATAGCATTTTATTATTCAGGACTGCCCTTAGAAAACCACCAATACATAATCCTAACCCTAACCCCTAACCCCTAACCCTAAACCTAACGCCTAACCCCTAACCCTAACCCTAAACCTAACCCCTAACCCCTAACCCTAAACCTAACCCCTAACCCCTAAACCTAACGCCTAACCCCTAACCCTAACCCTGACCCTCTGACCCTAACCCTAACCCTGACCCTCTGACCCTAACCCTAACCCTGACCCTCTGACCCTAACCCTAACCCACCAACACATTCTAGTAAACCGTTTCTAAACAAAATGGCATTCGTTTGCCTCTTTTGTCGTATGACGGCGTCGAGACGCTTCCTACCTGTGGGGATTAGCAGTGGAGGTGGCAGGACAGTCAGGGCTGTATATGACACACACACACACACACACACACACAAGTGTGCTGTAGCTCCACACTAAACGCCCAGTCACCCCCTGCCATCTCAGTCATAATGATCCATACAGAGGGACACAATCCCTGTCCAAGCTACTTAGCATTAGCAGAGTATTATCACATGTCCAGTGTTAAGGTCAGAGTAGGCTTAACCCTCACATGTACACATACACACGTGCACACACACACACACACACACAGGAAAACGTACACACACCGGTCGGTCCGCCAGGGACCGCGTCGGTCGGTCGGGTCGGCAGCCATGATCAAGTCCCACTTCTTAACCGTGTCGTGCTGTGTTTCCATGGTGACTGCAGGTCCGTCGGTGCCGGCGCGGGCGGGGGAGGTGGACGGGGCACTGCAGAGGAGCGAGGGCGGGGTGGAGGCGGCGCTGCACTACGCCAAGGCCTGGAGCAAGTACACCAAGGAGCTGCTGGGCTGGGTGGACAAACGCCTCGGCGTGGGTCAGTCAACCTGCAGCCTCCTCTGACACACACACACACACACATTTTTCTTTTATAAGGTTATTTTTTCTGAGTGCGGCAGTCCCACTCATATTTGTACATTTTATTAGACAGATACAATGAAGACAGACAGGAAAGTAAGGGAGAGATGGTATGTCAGCAGGGCATGGTCCAGATTCGAACCCATGCCGACATGGGCATGTGTGTGCATTGTAGACCATGGTGCTAGACCACTGGACCACCCCAGGCCACACACACACACATTTTAAATGCTTTATTTATGTCCACATTAATGTACAATGTCTAAAGGACATAAATACTATCAGCGGATTTTGACATTATGATAACAGTCAGTTACAGTAGTGCTGAGCCAACAACCAGTTATGCTACACACAGGATGTTATTCACACTAAGTGATGATTACAGTGGGTTGACAGATACAGTATCAATACTGTAAACAATACAGTATCTAGCTCATGGGTACAAGAAGCACCGCCTTCTCCATATTGAGCGGCTACCGATAATAGCAGATACTGAGCAATACTTTGCTAACTGTTTGGCCCTTCCCTTAGATAGACCAGCCATTTGAAGGCCTCTGACACACACACACACACACACACACACACACACACACACACAGGCTTAAGTCTGATACATGGGGGGGCACCGTGTGCTTTGTCACTTTCCGGATCCTTCCGGCCAAGTGACCTTTTACTCCGGGTCTGAAGGTGTTTGTGTTCGGGGTAGCTTTTCTGTTAGCAATGTTAGCATGACTTGTTTAGGTTGATAGGGCAAGGGGCATGCTTTTGGAGGCTGAATATGAGACATTTGAATATGATACGATATGAATATTATACATAGCAGGTTATATCACTACAGGGGTCCCTTCAGACAGTAAACTGTAAGCTCAGAGTAAACTAACATCCATAGAAGTAAGGTATGTTGTTCCGTTAGCTGTTTGGATTAATAACTTAATCTGTAGTTGTTGTCCTGTACTTAATCACTCAGTGTGTGCACACACACAGTGACACAGGCGGCTCCAGCATTGTGTATGGAACATGTATTGCATAATGCACATGTATGACATAACCTGGCAAACATCTCTTGTTTGTTTAACACTTGCACTTTTGTGTACTAGGACACCCCCCCCCCCCCCCCCATCTCAACTCCTGGTGACATTTTGTAACTTGCATATTTGTAATGTGTCTGTTTGTAGATATCGAGTGTGCAAAGACCTACGCAAAGATGGCCGAATCAGCCAAGACGCTCGCTAGTCAGCAGGTAGGAAATATGAATTGGATTGTATCAGTTATTTTTATTTTTTATGATGTTACCTTGTTGTAAAGTTGTTCCTCTTCACTATTCTCTCGCCAATCTTTTCCCATGTTCATTCGTTCGTTCTCTGTATCACCCTGATTTTGAATTGGGTTGTTTTTATATCGTGTATCGTCTTTACATTGAAGGAGTTCATGCCGTTCAGAGAGATCTACATGTCTGCGTTCAAGAACGACATCGAGTACAGCCAGCTCCTCCTGCACACCGCAGCGGCCCTCCAGACCAATAAATTCATGCAGGTACGTCTCGGCCTGTCTGTCAAAAGTGGCTTTGTGTACAGAAGGCTTTGATCTGTATGAATCATACCCCAAGCATTTGATTGATAGATGTTATTATCGGATACCTGTGTTCTTATATCACTATTTGCACTTCTGGTTAAATGCTAAACTGTATTTTATTGATTGGTAACTTGTACTCTTGCGATGACAATAAAAGTTTAATCTAATCTAATCTCAATCTAAAACGATTGCCTCACTGACGCGTGTCTTTGTTGGTTCTCCAGCCTCTCCTCGCCCGGAAAAACGAACTGGACAAACTCAGGAAGGAGGTCAAGGAACAGTGGCAGAGGGAGCAAAAGAAAAT